>NC_134272.1:6659805-6862305 GCF_031893055.1 Leptodactylus fuscus | reverse complement strand
GTGGAGAAGCGATCAATGGACGCAGCCTAATTATAATTGTTGACTTAGGCTGCGGTCTCTTGGGTTACAATGGCCTCGGGATACAATGTTGCCAATTTATATTTGTAACATGAATCTACATTCAACAAGGCAGCGTCCGACCGCATGACACGGAATACTTTATGAGTAATGTATGTGCAACAGACCACAGTGGATCAGATTGGAGTAGCAATAGATTGGCCAAAAAGTGGCTGGTACAGGGGCTGGTACACAAGGAGGTGGTCTGACCCTGCCGACCACTGAATTCAGAGTAGTGGTGGCCTGATAACCAATGGGGGTTCCATCAGGGTAACCAATTATCATACTCTGGGATTAGAAGAGAACCCACAGTATGGTAATTGGTGTAAACCAAAATATTGCAAATCTCAAAAGTTTCCTCCATCCCTAAGGGCCAGACACAACCAATGGCGACAACCAGCCCTGTTACTGGGGAAATAAAGTCAATTATTTTATCTATTTTCTGGACTATAAAACCACAGATCCTAGTGTATGTCCGTATACTGTCCATGTCCGTGTCTGTTACCACCCATGTGTCAGCATCTGCAAAATAAGGATTCTGAATTCTTTATTTTTTAACAATGTCCTAACAATGTATCTGCGAAATATGGAATCACAAGGAGGACGTCAGTGTTTTACCCGTTCTTTTATTCATGGACTTGAATGGCTGAGGAACGTAGAGCAAAGAGAAGAAAATCGTGCAGGCCACCTGGTCAGTTCCTCCTATGGAGTCCATGTCTCCATTGACTTTAACAGTCCCTTGGACAGCAAAGTAGTGAGTGTCAACAAGATCAAAGCACAACTACAGATGGGCATTGAAGCGTCATGACATTGGCGTGTCCCAGGTGGCCATTGAGACCCAATCCCCGAGGAGGTCAGAAGATGATCCTGAGTGACCACCAGACTCTGTGAGGGAGCCCTGGAGAGATGTTGAGTTTTGCATTTGGGTCTAGTGGTTTGTGGGTGGTTTTGGATTTGCAAATTTTTGAAAATTTCAGGATGAATCTGGTCCATTCCACCAAACTGCAGCTATTCCTATATGTTACTGTATGTTATACACATTATGTGGCGTCATATTTTGTCTTTTCTGGTAACATCCACCTGACTCCCGGAATAAAGGAGACAGATGAAGAGTGAAGGGGCCGCGCTACTAAGCACCTGAATAAGTGGTCTATGTGATGTCTGAGGATGCACTTGGAAGTCAGGCAGAGGCTCAAGAGCTCCGGCGGAGTCTCCCGGGACAAGTCTGCGAGGGGAGACGCATGAAATATTAAACACAGGCTTTTCATTATATCACAGGATTCATTTCTCAGAAAATATACACACACATAGGAAATGCTGGAAATAAAATTGCAGGCCGCCTCGTGCCGCAGACTTGTGTGAAGTTCTGGGTCTACTTGAAAGGTGAGGCAATCTCGCGCGCCCGCTTTAAACCTGTTTCTTCACAAGCGCGGATAATAGTTGGGCGCAAGAGTCACAGGGAGATAGAAAGCAAAATGTCAATTGCAATACCGTGTGAACTCCATCCAAAGAAATACATTATCCTGCCTAGTGATCGTGGCAGGAGGTTGTAGTCAGTGACTACTCTATAATACTCCATGAGCTATGATCTACCATTGTTTCTTACATCAAAAGCATTACATAGGGAGAGCGTACTGGCAGTGTGGATATACCGCATTTTTCGGACCATAAGATGCACTAAGGTTTTAGAGGAGGAAAATAGGAAAAAAAAATTTTGAAGCAAAAAATTTGTAAAATATTTAATAACAGAACATATTATTTCACCAATGTAAACAGAACTCAACAGCAGCATTAACAACCATTAGGGACTTTAAGCTTTAAGTATGGAAACTCTTCTAATCATCAGGGAACCATGTGATCCGCTGCTCCTTTACACAGCTCCAGTGCCAGCCAGCATCGGGCCAGCAGTCAGCAGTTCAGCATGTCCCGATGCTGGTGCTGAACAGCTCTGCTGGCCCGATAACGGAATAGTACCAATTTTTCCTCTGCTACAGCAGTCACCATACGAGAAAAATATTTTCATAAGTTTGTAGATCAGGGGTTTTTGGACACAGGGATTCCTAATGTGTTTGTGTTTCACAGTAATGTTTTTGTTTTATATGTATTCTAGGGATATGGGGGTGATTTGAATTTTTTTTTTATATATTTTTTTTCATAGCTATAAAAAAAATTTTTTTATATTTTATTTTCACCCACCTAGGGGGTTTGAACCTGCAATCATTTGATTGCAAGTCCCATAGACTGCAATACAACTGTATTGCAGTCTATGGGAGAGGCTCACTATATTATCGTACTATGAAGGCCCTTCCTGCAGAGCGTTTGCCATAGCTAACAGGTCTCCGCTGTACATGAGACCCGATAGCTATGGCAATCTCTCTGTGAGAGATAATGTCCCACAGAGAGCTAAAAAAGTGCCCATGATACCTGTACTAAGATGTCGGGTCTAAAAGATGGCCGGCGCTCCTGCAGAGCGGTTACCATAGCTAGCGTGTCTCCGCTGTACATGAGACCCGATGGCTATTGCAATCCCTCTGTAAGAGCGGCCAGAAACTTTTACCTGTAATGTTGCAGGCCAGCTCCCGCAGAGCCGACCTGTTCCTGAGTTTCAGAGCCGCGTTGCCATAGCTAACAGGTCTCCTGTACAGCGGAGACCTGTTAGCTATGGCAAACGCTCTGCAGGATTCGGTACCACTCGCAGACAATTACCGTAACATACCTGCTTTCCTTCTAACTGACGGGACTAAACTGGCGCTGTGCTTGCCCCGCCCACTACATTCCCGCCCACTACATTCTAGCTCCGCTCATTCCTAGCACTACATTCGGACTATAAGACGCACCTACATTTTCCTCCCATATTTGGAGGAAAAAAAGTGCGTCTTATAGTCCGAAAAATACGGTACTCCTTATACACCTTATTATTACCATAAAGGGATTAGTAAATCAAAGCTACTTTCTTCCAGTAACAGCCCTCCCCTGTCCACAGGCTGTGTATGGTATTGCAGTTTAGCTTCATAGATAGGAGTGTTAGCCATGCTTTTCTAATCCTATACAACTTCTTTAATGTATAACTTAAAGGGGATAAAGGAGACTAAAATATTGATGGCCTATCCCAATGGTGGCTGACATCTAGAACCCTCACTGACCAGTTGCTCGAAATGTTTCCTTTCCAATTATGTCAGGTTCATTGGTCACATGGTACAGCAAGAGCTCAGTCCCATTCAAGTGAAAGTAATACCAAGCACAACTCCTATACAATGTATCGTGATGAACCTGGTGTTCAAGAAGAGGCCTCAGTGCTCAACCAAACATTGTGATCCCTTAAAACAGATGATCTGCAAGGGTCCTGGGTGTCAGACCCCTCCCCCATCGACCCCATACTGATGTCCTATCCTAAGGGAAGAATTAGTCCATGACGTCCTATAGATGGCTACTTAGTATTTTCAGAAATATTGGATGTTTTTTGCATTGTCCTTTGAATCTCTCATCCAAAGGCAAGTTGTAAAGAAAATTGAGAATTGGGCAATACCAAAGAAAAATTATTCATAAATCCCACACCAGACTGGCATTTACTGATCCTACTAGACCACCATACAATGCCCAATAACACTCCAATAAAGACATCCCATAACAGGAAAATTCAATGGCCAATATAGTGTTTGGGTCTGTCCTCATCTGGTTTGCCATACCCAAACTCTGGCCATGGTACAGGCAAGATGGCACTGCTTCAAAAACTACCCTATAAGAAATTCTACCGCCATCCTGATCCAGAATTGCCCCCAGGAAGATCCATCTACAATAAGGAGTCTTACTGACAATGCTCTTCGGGAAAATACAAGAAAATTACATAGTTATTCACTTTTGGAGGTACAAACACAACGATGACGACAAACCTTTAACTGCGTCCGAGCTGAAAGACCAGACACGTCCCGTAGACAAAAGCGTCACCGTAAGACACCGGCCATGTTGTTCTAATCTCATACAACCTTTTCTAATCATCAAGTAAAGCTCCTCCAAATAACATAGCGAGATCGCAGCACCAATGATTCCAGACCGGTTAATATTTTATTAAATACAAACCTGTACACTAGTGCATGTTTCCAAATGCTCGAGCTAAACATCGAGGTCATTAAAAATGGATGCGAGCAGCCGTGAGCAGGTGCGCGGTATGGAAAGACCGGTCTACGGTATAAAAGGTCCACAACTGTTCCCTCTCCAGGCAAACAGAACTGGAAAACTCTCTTTATACCAAGACTGTAAGCCGAGGTCTCTCTCATAGAAAACAACGAGCAAAAATTTTCATCTGGTGTGACTTTTTGTACCTTTTTAGAAGTCTTCGTTGGATCCTTTACTGGTAGACTCTCCAAAGCACTTGACATTCTCTGTAAAAAAAAAGAAAGAAAAATCCATAGATCAATGATTGTAGCGGTATAAGGTAAAATAGAATAACTAGTCACATACAGTATTTATATCCAAATGATAGATCTATAAAAGTTACGCTTGTGGTCACAGACCCATTAGGTCGACATTCGATCCAGATCCATCAATGTTCGGAGGAGACCTGTTGTATTAATTCGTAACTTGGAAGACGTCTTAGTAGAACATCTTCATCTCTGATCTCCTTTCTACGTAATGGCTACAGAACGTTGCCTATTTGAAGTTGTCAAGAATCTTGTATAATGGAATTGTATCATGTTCCAATACAATGTTTCAATTTCCCAATCCTAGATCAATATTTGTCCACATACTAATTTATATCTACGATCTATCATCTACGCTCATCTATACCTACCAACCACAGCACATGCCTTGTATCTTATACCCATTAGGTCAATGTCCTAATCCTTCACCCAATGACATGACCCATTTCGGCCATATATAGTCCACCAAGGTTCATCTATGGCCATGGTTCACCCATCTCCTCAAGTAGGGCCATGGTTTATGGAATGAAGAATGGTTTCCACCAATTACAGTTGGCTTTCTTGTGATATGGAAAACTTGAAAGACATTAACCCCACAGCCAGATAACTATGGAACAGAAAATCTACCGTATTGGTATTTTGGGTCATTGATAGGTGCAATCCTTGGCAATACTTATAAAATTTGCCCAGAAACATGGAGGAATAGGTTTACAGTTGACTTCATGACCTCATGGATAAGGCCTGATCTATATCACAGATCAAGATGGTGATCTAGTATCTTAAGACACCGTCATCCAACATGGTAACCTTCATGGGCCAACCATGAATGAAAAGATATTCACAAAGCAACTCTCTAAAATCTATAGTGTATGGATAGCTTTAGAAAGTAGGTACAATGTGACATCATAACAAAGGCGTATCTGGGAACTTAATATACAGATTTGGAGCCATTGAATCGGTATCAAGGCAAACTGGAATCCTTAAGCAAATTAGAAATCAGTTAAGTGTGGACACATCTATGGATCAGAATATGATAGTTTCATCCCTTACCATACCCAACGAACTGAATGAATTTGTTGCAGCATATTTGTCATTGTTTTGCAGGCATAGCGCCATATGTTTGGTTCTGGCTATAACTGGTACTGCAGCTTAGTCCGATCTAAGCATTGAGCTGATCGGAGATGGATTCCCACATAAGAGATATTGATTGCTCGAAACATAGTATCACAGTTCTGTACAGCACCTTAATAGTTACATATTAGCTTTCCTTCTTCACATCCTACTTGCCCCCATGCCCGGGCCAATAAATTCTGTAAACGCTATTGCTTTCCAGTATAGAATATATGATGTAGATCTGATAGTTTCATTATTGGTGAGCGATAACGTCACATAACAAGAACATATAGAAATTCTCTTTCTTTTTTTTTTGGCCGCTGTATACAGAGCTCCCTGTAAACAACAGACGGCAGATACGGCTTCCATGAATGAGGCCGTTCATCACAGGGTTAGAGTTCAACTCCAGGTATTGAAGAAAAGCTCCATGAATTATTGATCACTTTAATATCGGTAAAGGGAGATAAAGTTTCAGACTGTGTCACTTTCGCCTTTCAAAGCTGCCGACAACCTGGTGCCTGTTTCTGTGGATCGTATTGTGCGATGACCTCCCAAATGGCTGAGAAGCTCAGGTCAAAGGGCGACGCGACGATAATTGGCATCGGTGTCAGGTGGATTATACCACCAATTATACAGTGGGAATAAAGATATGTATCTACTTATCGAAAGGTCTGATACAACGTCAACTTATCAACACTTAATATACTGAAAATAGTTGGCGGAATAATCTATAGAGTTATAATAATATTAATAATATGTATCATTAGGTGCAAAATATAAATGATACTAGCCCCTGCCTGAGACTTTGTCTGCGTGTTGTTGGTGTCGATGATCCACCTATATTCAGCAAATTGCTGTCGTCCATGGTTCGTCTGCTACAGCATTTCCCTGTGATTGTTCCGACATCTCAGCAGTTCGCTGGGACGCCATATAATGAGTGTGTTGTTGGCTTCGATGATCTGCCTGCTCTGGTGTTTTGGCAGCTCTCAAGTTGTCCTGCTGGTGAACTTGTTCCTCATGTCGTGCCTGTGATTGTTCCGGCATCTCAGCAGTTCGCTGGGACGCCATATAATGAGTGTGTTGTTGGCTTCGATAATCCGCCTGCTCCAACGTTTTGGCTGCTCTAAGAGCCACTTGATGCCTAGCTTGCTCAATCCTCCTGAGCTCCACTTGATAAGAAATCTGTGACTTCTGGCTACCTTCATAGCTCTTGTTGTTTTACGACAAATTTTGCGACAAATTAGATTTTCTTTTTCTCGGCATGTTTAAAATTGGCAATTTGGAATAAAGGAGTTCTCCCATCTAGTGTGTCAGCACTGGAGCAGATCAGATAATATCCAATTGCTTGTACACAATGGACTCAGTGTTATCGGTGTGTTTACATAGAGAGATAACAGACCTGGCTTTATCCGCAATCTGCAATTAGCTGAGATAGTCCTGCTGGCAAGAGCAGTGTGATATAGTATATGAACATAAATTCATAACAGTCATAAAGCCATGTCATAAAAAGTAGCCGATGTGTTAATGAAGGTTACAAACTATCTATATGCTGAATTTCATCCAAATCAGCTCAACCGTTTTTGCGTGATTGAGGAACAAACACACAAACTTTCACATTTATAATATTAATAGGATAGGATTAATAGGATTAAATATATTATTATTACCATTATAGGAATATCTCAGCATCCTTCCTCTATCTTGTAATCAGGCTGTGTCCCATCTTGGGACCCAGGGCCTTAACCCTATACTTCGGCACCTCTTGGACATTATAATAGCCTCGGAACTTCTGCAGATTTTCTTTGATACATTGTTACTTTTCTATCTGTTGTATCTCTGTCCGTATTATTACTGCTACTCCTAAGGATAAACCTACAAATAGTCTGATCGTACGTAACACGTATCTAACATGGATAACACATAATACAATGATATACAGACGGAAAGACAGAAACATATCAAGTGCTGAAGGAAATAAGATGGACTTAGAGTAGCAAAGAATAGAAAAACAGAAGTCAATAAAAATAAAAAGTGAAAGTTAGTTAAGATTATAAACAATATACAATGTAACGATACTATAAACATGAAAAATCGAATGCGATAAAGCGAACGACAAACAGGGAAAAAAATGAGATTTGAGGTGAATAAATAAATAAATAAGGCCCGAAAATAAAATCCCTGTGTGTTCATGATAGCATGAAACATATATTGATTTGTCCGTACTGACATATTTTTCCATCAGTGATCATTGAATTTTTAACAGCAACCTCTGTCCTCCCTCGTATATCGTATTCATTAGATCTAGTCATCGATTTGGTGCACAGCGAACGAGCGGCCTATTTGGCGCTCCGTAAATGGGTTCACATTGATGAGATCATCAGAATGGATTGCGGAACGTTACATTGGTCATGCCTGGAGACGAGCGAAAGTCGCTGACTCACACAAATGAATTCATTAAGATCCCGCTAGCAATTAAGTCTTATGTGCTCGGCCCGGCCGCGTTACTGGTTTAACCGGATACAATGGAGCTACTTTATTGTTGGGTAAACTCTTATGTATCACACACAACCCCCGACACATGGAAGGAACGTACTGGCAATAAAGTGTCACCGCCGAAGACGGAATCCATATTATTTATAGATGACTGCGATTAGCCGGGAATAATATGTTAATTTGTATTTATGAGATTCATCTGTTAGAATGGGATAATGAGAATCTTCCCTATAATTAGGATTGTAACTTTTACTCATTCACTTTGTAAATTAGGATGTCTACGTACAAGGAATAATACCAGTTGGCAGCTTACAGATCCAGCCGTATGGGAGAAGACTGGGATGTTCTTACACAATATACAGGTTATCTGGGGCTAGGATATAGATGACTTCGGCCTCATTAATACTGGCCAAGCACAGCGCCGTGCATTGTATAGTGGCCGCGCTTGGTATTGCAGCTCAGCTCCATTCATTTGAATGGGACTATGGTCACGTGACCAACAGACGTGATGTCATTGTCTGAAGAGAGGATAACTAGTGTGTTCATTCCATAGAGGACACCCATGTGGCCTTAGTAAGACCCTTTGTCGAAATGGGGGCCAGTCCGGTTTAGTCCATATTAGGTAGAGAGACCTAGAGGGGGAAGAATTGGCCTGAAAGGTTATGGAAGGGGGAAACAAAGACCTGGAGGCAGAAATTCAGGTCCCTGGAGCCTACAGGAGTCAAAAAAGTGATATTGTGGGGGTTCTATTCAAAATGTTTCATTACAAAATTGCCATATTATTATTACCATAATCAGGGGCCATGGTTGGTCATTGCTATGGGTTCCATTTTTGGTATGGGTTCCCTTTTTGGTATGGGGTTCCCTTCTTTGGTATGGGGTTCCCATTTTTGGTACGGGGTCTCTTTTTTCCTCTGTCAAGGGTCCTAAACATATAGGTAACGTCACCAAACGGGCTGAATTTTTCTTTCCAGAGAATCTTTGATTAGGATACTGTGACGGATCCCATTCACTGACTATTGGCAGAGATAACACACAAAGTATCGATGGACATGGCGTCGTGTTACTATATAGGGTTGGTCTCATCCTTAGTACATGGAGTCAGCACATGAGTCAGTATCCTGAGACTCTCCGGTCTATGGAGCGACACCCACAGTCAGCCGGAACGTTCCATCAGATTTGTACGTATGACAATGTCTACCTGACGTCTTCTTCCTGAAGGTTCCTCAGATGAGACGGAACATGTGACACATACATCCTATTCATCATCATCATACCTCTGACCTTCATTAACAGTCACAGCCAGACGTCACCCGCAATGTAAAGACTTCTTTATTGGCTTCTGAAAAAAGGTCAAATAGTAGCAAGCGGGGGCCGGGGGTCAGCGCTGGTAATTATCTCAGTAAGCAGAGATAACACCATTTCAGCATATGTGAAGCTCAAGGCAAGAACGGCTGCAGACTATCGCATCATTAGTGTACGGCAAGGAAAATGAGAAAAATATATAATAATGATGTCTTTGATCTATGAATTACAATCTTCCCGTCCTTTCAGCCTCATCATCTACTTCTGAGGAACGTTCATTCCTTAAGATGCAAAAATTGATCCGATCTATCCAAAATGTCCATCGCCCAACCTACGGTATGTTGTGATCCTTCATAGCAGCAAAGTTACTATACAGTCACTATACATACACCATAGCCATATATACACCATGTATACACCATATATACACCATAGCCATATATACAGCATATATACACCATAGCCATATATACACCATGTATACAGTATATATACACCATAGACATATATACAGCATATATACACCATAGGCTTATATACACCATATATACACAATAACCATGTATACACCATAGCCATATATACACCATGTATACAACATATATACACCATAGGCATATATACACCATGTATACAGTATATATACTCCATAGACATATATACAGCATATATACAGCATATATCCACCACAGTCATATATACACCATGTATACACCATAGCCATATAAACACCATGTATACAGTATATATCCACCATAGCCATATATACACCATGTATACACCATAGCCATATCTATACCATGTATACAGTATATATACACCATAGACATATATACAGCATATGTACAGCATAGCCATATATACACCATGTATACAGTATATATATACCATAGCCATATATACACCATATATACACCATATATACAGCATATATCCACCACAGCCATATATACACCATATATCCACCATAGCCATATATACACCATAAATATATATACACCATGTATACAGTATATATACACCATAGCTATATATACACCATATGTACAGCATATATATACCATAGCCATATATATACACCATGTATACAGTATATACACACCATAGCCATATATACAGCATCCGACAGTCTGCTGGATCTTCCTTTAATTGAACCTTTTTCTACAGAATTCTGCCTGACATGAAGCCCGGCAGCTGACACTGTGTTCTCCATGCAAATCGGTGCGTTATCATTGACGGCTGTCATGTGCAGCCATTGATCAAACATCTTCTTCCTTCAAGCAGCATAAAGGGGATCACCGTTCTAGGAACGTCCATTAGGGCTGAGAAGATCTGCTCTTGTAACAAAACTTTGCAAATATGAGATTGATATCATGAAATACAGTCAATAAGAATCCAAGAAAACTTGGACGATGCGGCATCTTACAGAAAAAGTACAAAGATGTCACAATATTGCCAAATGATGTAAAAGAAAGACCAAAGCAAGAGCTTCTCGATGTGCACGTCTCCACAACCTCGCTCAAGACACACAAAGCAAACGCTATAGTTACAAAGAACGTAAAGAGATTGTACAAGAGTTAGAATGTAAAAAAGTGATAAAATAAAAGCTTCTTACACTTCTCCCTTCTGCTCAACCCACACCTGGTCCTGGGTCAAAAAATCTGCAACAAAAATGTTTGTTGCAACGTTGCAAATCTGCAACTTTTCTGCAACATGGGACCTCAGCCTTAAAGGGGTATTTCAGGAAATACTAAAATTAACCTAAGCATTCCCTGCACTGGATGAGCTTATTCTCTAATATATAACCAGGTCCCCAGGACACCGATGATCACTTGTACAGAACACAGAAGGGGAGGCCAGAAATCCTCGGATGTGAACATTCCGCTCTGCTCCCCAATGCAACATCAGTATTCCATCGCTGCATCCCGCTCCTGGAGCATGTCATGAGTCACGCATGCCGTGGCTGATTCTGCCATGGAATCCGCATCAAGATAGGGCATGCCGCTTCTTTTTTTCGCTACTAGCTAGTGGAAAAAAGAAGCGCGCAGCTCCCATTGAAGTCAATGGGAGCCGTTTTTGGCAGCTGATTGGATTCTGCATCAAAGCCAGACTCAAGGCGATCAGCAGATCATTGCACAATCTGAATACATGTTGCACCTACAAGACAACCCCTGGTATAGAATGTCATTCAAATTCAGGGTTCTCCTTTAAGGATTTTTGGAAATTGTCTCTATAAAAGGCTCCCACCGCCTCGCTGCGGTGTAATAACAGACTACCCTTCCCTCGCTCTGCCTGGAGAAGCCTTATAAGTTCTATGTCTTTTTCCCTCCACTTGTCCTCGCAGACACGACAGCACGAAGCGGATCCTTCCATATCCCATCAATTCTTGCCATCAGCTGTCATTTGCTCGTGGAAAACAAAACAGGGTGTTATTAAACTCATCACACAGCCGGATATTTGCATTAAGGGTCTGAAGATTTCAGGTTAAGGCGCAGAAACCGGCACACGTTGTTATTATTTCAATCAGATGGAGTGAGAATTGAATGCGAGACGAGATTCTGTCGCCTTATCTAATCACCAGCGCCATGGCGGCGAATGGTGGCGCCGGAGACCACCCCTCCAAGCCACACAGCTGGGGATTGTCTTTGCCGACCCCGATCTCCTGACAGATAAGAGGCGACGTGTAAATAGTTTTTTTAAAAAATTTTCTCGTTTTTTTTTTTTTAAATTGCACTTTTTCGCGCTCGCTAATGGTATTTATTAGGTAACAGAAAATAGCAATTTTACCATCTGCCGCCACGAAAAAAAAATCTCATTAAGCTTCCCCAATGAGCAGCTGCCGAGCAAAGTTTCAGCTGATAAAATTCCGGTTCATTTAAGCCTCGGAATGACACGTAAAACCTTTTGTGTGTGTTTTAATGCGAGCGTCTGAAAACAAATGGCGCCTTTTAATTGTGGAGGATCAGTAATATGACAGCTCGCAACCGATAAATCCACCGTAAGAAGGAATTAGGCGCAGACGCCCGTTCGTCATTAGGTAACTTCTTTATGGAGGGAGAATGGAGAGACGCATTAGACGGTGGCTGAGCGCAGATGGTGGGAATGGAGGGAGTCATGGGGATGCGAAGGCGCACAATGGCCTATAGGCACGACGGGGGGCCTGTACTGTGCGGCATATCAATGAGCGCCGCCGAGTAATGTGTCTGCACCGAGCGCCGTAACAACTGTAAGGCAATAGTCTCTGATCACAGGTACAGCAACCAGCATGCACTGACAGAATAATGTTCTAGGGCAACGCACCTCTGTATATTATCACCTCCATGATGTGACGTCAACGGTCATTGCAACAAGCTGCGACATTTTTATTTTGATACTTAATCCGCACTTTATGCACAATCCTGTATACAAAGGCCCCGTCTTTCATTGTAGTATTATCCTGTACTGTGACATCACTGTGTGTATTATCTCTGTACTGTGACATCACTGTGTGTATTATCCTGTACTGTGACATCACTGTGTGTATTATCTCTGTACTGTGACATCACTGTGTGTATTATCCTGTACTGTGACATCACTGTGTGTATTATCTCTGTACTGTGACATCACTGTGTGTATTATCCCTGTACTGTGACATCACTGTGTGTATTATCCTGTACTGTGACATCACTGTGTGTATTATCCCTGTACTGTGACATCACTGTGTGTATTATCCTGTACTGTGACATCACTGTGTGTATTATCCCTGTACTGTGACATCACTGTGTGTATTATCTCTGTACTGTGACATCACTGTGTGTATTATCCCTGTACTGTGACATCACTGTGTGTATTATCCTGTACTGTGACATCACTGTGTGTATTATCTCTGTACTGTGACATCACTGTGTGTATTATCTCTGTACTGTGACATCACTGTGTGTATTATCCTGTACTGTGACATCACTGTGTGTATTATCCCTGTACTGTGACATCACTGTGTGTATTATCCTGTACTGTGACATCATTGTGTGTATTATCCTGTACTGTGACATCACTGTGTGTATTATCTCTGTACTGTGACATCACTGTGTGTATTATCTCTGTACTGTGACATCACTGTGTGTATTATCCCTGTACTGTGACATCACTGTGTGTATTATCCTGTGCTGTGACATCACTGTGTGTATTATCTCTGTACTGTGACATCACTGTGTGTATTATCCTGTACTGTGACATCACTGTGTGTATTATCCTGTGCTGTGACATCACTGTGTGTATTATCTCTGTACTGTGACATCACTGTGTGTATTATCCCTGTACTGTGACATCACTGTGTGTATTATCCTGTGCTGTGACATCACTGTGTGTATTATCTCTGTACTGTGACATCACTGTGTGTATTATCCTGTACTGTGACATCACTGTGTGTATTATCCTGTACTGTGACATCACTGTGTGTATTATCCTGTGCTGTGACATCACTGTGTGTATTATCTCTGTACTGTGACATCACTGTGTGTATTATCCCTGTACTGTGACATCACTGTGTGTATTATCCTGTGCTGTGACATCACTGTGTGTATTATCTCTGTACTGTGACATCACTGTGTGTATTATCCTGTACTGTGACATCACTGTGTGTATTATCCTGTACTGTGACATGACTGTGTGTATTATCCTGTACTGTGACATCACTGTGTGTATTATCTCTGTACTGTGACATCACTGTGTGTATTATCCTGTACTGTGACATCACTGTGTGTATTATCTCTGTACTGTGACATGACTGTGTGTATTATCCTGTACTGTGACATCACTGTGTGTATTCTCCTGTACTGTGACATCACTGTGTGTATTATCCTGTACTGTGACATCACTGTGTGTATTATCTCTGTACTGTGACATCACTGTGTGTATTATCCTGTACTGTGACATCACTGTGTGTATTATCCTGTACTGTGACATCACTGTGTGTATTATCCTGTACTGTGACATCACTGTGTGTATTATCTCTGTACTGTGACATCACTGTGTGTATTATCTCTGTACTGTGACATCACTGTGTGTATTATCCCTGTACTGTGACATCACTGTGTGTATTATCCTGTGCTGTGACATCACTGTGTGTATTATCTCTGTACTGTGACATCACTGTGTGTATTATCCTGTACTGTGACATCACTGTGTGTATTATCTCTGTACTGTGACATCACTGTGTGTATTATCTCTGTACTGTGACATCACTGTGTGTGTTATCTCTGTACTGTGACATCACTGTGTGTATTATCTCTATACTGTGACATCACTGTGTGTATTATCTCTGTACTGTGACATCACTGTGTGTATTATCTCTATACTGTGACATCACTGTGTGTATTATCCTGTACTGTGACATCACTGTGTGTATTATCTCTGTACTGTGACATCACTGTGTGTATTATCTCTGTACTGTGACATCACTGTGTGTATTATCCTGTACTGTGACATCACTGTGTGTATTATCTCTGTACTGTGACATCACTGTGTGTATTATCATGTACTGTGACATCACTGTGTGTATTATCTCTGTACTGTGACATCACTGTGTGTATTATCCTGTACTGTGACATCACTGTGTGTATTATCTCTGTACTGTGACATCACTGTGTATATTATCCTGTATTGTGACATCACTGTGTGTATTATCTCTGTACTGTGACATCACTGTGTGTATTATCCTGTACTGTGACATCACTGTGTGTATTATCCTGTACTGTGACATCACTGTGTGTATTATCTCTGTACTGTGACATCACTGTGTGTATTATCCTGTACTGTGACATCACTGTGTGTATTATCCTGTACTGTGACATCACTGTGTGTATTATCCTGTACTGTGACATCGCTGTGTGTATTATCTCTGTACTGTGACATCACTGTGTGTATTATCTCTGTACTGTGACATCACTGTGTGTATTATCCTGTACTGTGACATCACTGTGTGTATTATCCTGTACTGTGACATCACTGTGTGTATTATCCTATACTGTGACATCACTGTGTGTATTATCTCTGTACTGTGACATCACTGTGTGTATTATCCTGTACTGTGACATCACTGTGTGTATTATCATGTACTGTGACATCACTGTGTGTATTATCCCTGTACTGTGACATCACTGTGTGTATTATCTCTGTACTGTGACATCACTGTGTGTATTATCCTGTACTGTGACATCACTGTGTGTATTATCCTGTACTGTGACATCACTGTGTGTATTATCCTGTACTGTGACATCACTGCATTAGTCCGGCTTTGCTGAGCAGAACACGCTATTATTCTTACTTGCGCTGTTTCTATAGCGTTACGTCTTGGTCTTGTCCATCTGATGGCCCGGTCATGTCGCTCACATATCTAGAGATGGTGAATTTATTTCTAGTCTTGAATACGAAGCCTAAAAGCCTGACTGTGTATAACACACCAGAGTGAGGTCACCCAGATCTGCCCATTAAAGCCTTAACTCGGCTTCTGTACAATTACAATCTGCTTTATCGTCTTATGTAAACATTTCCCGGCTCTTATTTTATAATTAACCAGCGAGTCTTGGTTTTCGCCGCCGACAGCTCTTCGTACAATATTTGTGTGGCCTCTTTCTATTTACTGTGACACCGCCATGAATTAGATACATGTTACCTTGACAGAGCGCAGTTATATATAGACAATACATAATTGCATCTAATGTAAATTAGAATCTCAAATTGCCGTTTGCTCTCGGTTCGGATTTTGTACGACGTTGCAAATGATATCTCTGATTAGGCAAACAGGAATATAATTAACATGAATTCTTGTAAGGGGGTTTTAAGAAAGGTGTCACGGGGTTGTTTTCGAGTTTCCGACTTAAAATGGAATCTTACATTTAATTATTGCATTAAGGAAAGTAAAGAGTAGACTCAAGTGACTCATGGCGGAGACGTGGAACCGCGCGTTCCGAGAGTGTCCTGCAGAAACTGGGAACAACAAGACATAGACCATAGGACGTATATTGTTAGGCAGGTTAGAGGGGTCTGAGGGCAAGTCCATCGATCATGATTGATCCTATAGATTATATTGTGATAAAGGTCACGAAAATCTCTGGGACGAAAAGGAGTTGCAGATTAGCTCAGAAGAAAGCTGTCTTTGTCGCTACCTTGTAGTCAATGCCTGACCCCTTAAAGGGGACCTCTCACCACCTCCATTCGTTGCATTTTTTCTCTAGCCCCCACCATTCCTGAGTAAGTCAACATGCTAATTAGGCTCTCTATTGTCAGGTGGGTGGTCCTAGACCTGAGCACACTGCCAGAGACAGCCCACCTAAGAACCTCATTAGCATATTGGTTCTCGCTCAGGAATGGTGGGGGCTAGTGAGATAATTCCAACTGTGCCAGAATCAGTGAAGTGGCGCCTATTGAAGGATGCAAAGACTTGGATTTGGTGAAGGCGGTGGAAGGTTCTCCTTAACAGGCCATGATGCAACATGAATCCAAGAGTCTTCTCCAATGGAAAAGGGAGACAGCTGTTTTAGGTTATGGCCCCACATCAGTACAGAGTAGGGTTCTTGGTTACCTGGGTGAGATTTACGGGATGTCTTCGGGTGGAGGTTTTCTTTCTTATCATATGGAGGGTGTTAAGGATCTGCAGTGGAGTTCGTTGTGGGCTGAATTTGGATGAGACATGGCAGGACAGGGCTCAACGAATTTACTAAAGCTGGTTTACATTATATCTCACATCTATGCCAATCCCCGGCACGTTGCTCTCATTAAATGAGGTGCACCCGCACCGATACAGAGGAGATCATGTAAGAAATGCCAGTCTTGATAAATCTCTCATACTAGGCTCAAGCTTGTCACTACCTTATAATCGAACCAGCGACCATGATGGACTGTGCACGTCTCAGATCGCAAGATTGTTGCTCTCATCCCTTTAAGAAATGAGTCCGTACAGAATTTGGGGTTTGTAAATGACAAGATGGTAAAATACAAAGATGGGATTAAAGGATTGGAAAAGTCTTTCATAAGTTCAATCAGATCTCCGGCTCTCAGACGTATCCTCAGGTACAGACGGAGCTTGTTTGATTTTCTGTGTTTACCTCTCCTTTCTTAAGTCGATTTTTTTTTTGCTTTTTTTGCGTAACAAAAACACATTTACTAAACATCTCCATTAAAAAATTCCATCTGAAATGAACAAACCCATTTCCTAAGAAAGCGGCAATCCTCTGATCTTCTGCAAATGTAACCAAATAAATATAGAAAGGAAAGAAACTTACGGATTGGTTTCGCCTTCAGCACAAAATGCAATTTTATGAAAAGTACATTACCAGAAAAACAGTTTTCCTCTTCGGGACTTAGACAATTTTTAACTATGGCTGGTGGGGTTGTGCGCCCTGTTATTAAGTTAATCACCATTATCTATGACTATGGGCACCAGCCATTATTCTGCTCAGATTCCAAGTCATTTGTTATCTCTATTTAACAATGAAAAAAAAAAAAAGTATTGCGTAAGTATTGTGCGGAGGATGGGTGAATCTTACACAATGAAATTCTCGGAAGGGGTTAAAAACAGGATTGTTTTCTTCCTAAAACAGCGCCATCCATCTCCATAGGATGTGTCTGGTATTGCAGCTGAGTTCTAAGTGGCTTGCAATAACTGATGCAGCCTGTGGTCAAGAGTAGGGTTGAGCCGATCTTGAAATTTCAGGATCGTTTTTAAAATCTGATTTCCGATCATTTTCCATCTGAACCCGATCCCGATCCCAATTCCGATCCCAATGCAAGTCAATGGGATCTTTTTTAATTATCGAAGATCGGATTTTAAAAACGATCTTATTCACTAGACAGCATGGAGTCTAAAAATTGTTTCAAGTTTTTGGACTCCACGCTGTAGTGATTAAAAAAAAATCCCCCGGCTACTTAGCCCCCCTGGTTTCCACTTACCTGCACAGATCTGCTGCCGCTGCTGCTCCCCGTTTTTCTCAGTCCGGTCCTCTCTCATTGACATGCCTTCAGAGCGCCGTGCGCACCCCCACCTCCCTAGGCTAGTGTTAGAGATGATGGGACTAGGCGGGGATTGTTGTGGCTTAGGAGAGTGTGGGCGGGGAGACGTGAGTGCATCACTCACGTCTCCCCTCCCAGTACCTGCCCACACTCTCCTAAGCCACAAGCCCCGCCTTCTCGTAGCATCTCTAACACTAGTCTAGGGAGGCGGGGGCATCCAGGGCACTCTGAAGGCATGTCAATGAGAGAAAAGAGGAGTGAGAAGAACGGGGAGTGGCAGCGGATCTGTGCAGGTAAGTTGAGGAATCAGGATTGGAATTCCATTCCTGATCTTTTTATACGGGATCGGAACCCGATCACGATCATGAAATTTACTCGATCGCCAATCGGGATCCGATCTTTTCCAACCCCGATCGCTCAACCCTAGTCAAGAAGTTATATTATATGTACCCCAAAATGATACCGATAAAAACTACAGCTCATCCTCGAAAAAACAAGTCCCCATCCAACTGCATCAATGTAAAAAATAAAATAACAATGGGCATTGGATTGTATTGGCAAAGAATTAACTATTTTTCCCGAAAAATACCAAACTGTAAAGAAGTTCCTGTATCTTTATTATCATCCTATTCAAACCAACAAGGGGGGGGGGTAGTTTTTTTTGTCTTACCTTTAATCAATAAATTACAGACTATGTACCCAAAACACATTATGGCTCATGAATTGTAATGATGAGAACATGAAAAAAAAATTAAGTGGTCGTTCATTGATACTCAAGTCTCATGAGCCTGGTCATGAAGGGGTTAAGGTGCCCATATACATAAGAGCAAAGTCAGCGGAATAACCAATGGCAGCAGAATTGTCAAAGTAGCTTATGTGTATGGGGATGTGCAAACGTTACCCTGATAGATAATGTCACGGTAAGGAAGGATCAGGCATGTTGAATTTCCTTATGTCCAATCTTTATTTCTAATGGGAGAGCTCTGGTGCTAGACTACCCTTTCCCCATAGAGACCATATAGCATGTGTATGGAGGAGTTGGAATGTTAATGGTCAGCTACTGAAGGTATATGGGTATTCCCATCTAGTTTCGGAGGTTCTTTAGTCAAGGCTTAGTCCAGTGGATAGACAATGATGACCTATCCAAAAGATTGGTCCTCATTGTTAGATTAAGGAAGGGGGCAACACCTGGTCCCCCAACGATTAGCTGAATTCAGTGCCAGAAACCGTATACAAAGTATATATATGGCTGGTAACAGTTCTGTTCCCTTCCGGTCCCCGGGTGCGCTGTATAGAATGTGGAACGTCTTTGGTTCAAGGACTTTTTTTTGCACCACATCCCTGTTCGCTAACCAAATTTTGGCAGAATGCAGTAATACGGTAGTGAGGACCAGGACAGGCGCACCTTGGCCTGTAAGCTACTTCCCGACTGGCTCAGATGTCCATTGTGGCACATGGTTGTCCCTGATTTATTACGAGGCCGGAACCTCCAGATAATTTAGGGTTCCTCATGTTAACTAGGACATTTATTAAGACTGGCGTATGAAATTTCCCCAATGTACGGCCTGAATGTAGCAGAGGCCCCGGAGAATACATCTTCCAATGTACCGGTGCCAGGCAGCTCCCGAAACGCACAGGGTTTTTGTCTTTGCAGCATCATCCCTGATGTTAAGATCTTTCGTTGCGGTCAGTTGACAGTCAGTTTTACAGCACAGTTTTTTTTTTTTCTCACAGCGTCTTTGTCAGACTATAATGAAAAATGTGTAAATTTTCAAATCCAGAAGTGCGGAGTTGTGTTTTTTGCGATGTTGCAGATGGTCCCTCCGGATAATGAAGGAGCTTTTCTAACTGAATTATTAACAAGCTTTTAAATAAAGACTACAAACTGAATATGAATGAAGTATCTTCCATATACCGTGCACTAAGCCAGTCTAGCCACACAATGCGCACGTTCCGATTACATATTTGGTTATAGTCAAGCTGGAGGCTCAGGCTTAAATCCATCCATTAGATTAGATCAATGCTGGAAGGATCGGCGGCCACCTCTCCCTAGTAACTCTCCCGTCATGTTTGATGTCAGGATAAAGAAGTGGCGGACATGCTTGATTTCAACATGCCCACTCCCCTACACCCCTGAATACATCTAGTCACATGTTTATGTCTATATGGGGGTCTAAAAAATTAGCCCAATGGCTATCTAAGGTGGACAGCCATCTATGAGTATTCACATGTCGGAAGTGAAGAGGAATCTGAGTCCATCTTCTCCCCAGGCCTGTGGATCCCCATAGAAGAGGGTTGAAGTAGAGCTTTGACTTTCGGCCGCAGGTTTGCTCATTGACTACCCTCAGAAACAATCCAGCTAGTCAGTAGTTACATTACGAGTTCTGCCACTGAATCAGTCTCAGAATTCATGGTATGACTGAGTACAACAACTACTTTCTTAGCATCCTGGAAGAAAGAAGTGTCCATCACTATGAGAGACAGAATTTAGAACTGATATCGAGGAAGAGTCTGCATCAAAATAGGTTCCAAATTCCCCAGTTGTGTCACAGGAAGTGACATCACGCTCTAATTCAGCGACATAAATGGTTCCCATCGGATAACTTGTTTCTAGTTAGATGTATATGTGTAGAACAGTGCGCCAGAAGGTCCCCCGTCAACAGACTGATGCAACCTCTGAAACTGGACCCCGAAGGTCAGTCTTGGCTAGAACTTTATTATAGTGTCACAACCAGAGTCAGATCGTTGGCCATTTTGACCCTGTATTTGTTGTCATGTGTTTATGTTTGTATGAGGGCATATGTCCATGGATTTCACTATCAGATCTTTGGGGGTCCGACAGCTGGGACTCCCAGTGATCAGGAGAATGATTGAAAGTCCTCCTGCATCCTCCATGTGAAGAAGTACCAGAGTGGGGGGCCCTTCATTTACTTCTATGGGGAAGCACCATGTAAGTAAATGGAGTGACACTCCCATAAGCACACTCACGCTTCATTCACATGGAGAGACGTTCAGACCAGTTTTTCTGATCCATTGGGATCCCAGTGCCCCAACCCCCAGCAATCTAACATGTAACCCCATCCAGTGCATGGGGAACAGATCTTTGTCATGGCACAACCAGTCTAACAAGCTACAACTCAACATGCAACGATAGATACATGTAGGATATTATCTTGTGATACAATGTAACAAAATCATGTTGTATTGAAAAGCCAGTTATCTAGTGACACACGTATAGGGACATATCTGTGCCCATCTAACGTATATATATATTCTATATATGTGAATGTGTGTATAACCGTGTCTATAGCTCATCCCAGGACAGGTTAGGTTGTAGCAATTTTTTGTAGTTGTAGCGAATACTTCCCCTTACCAATAAATGGGATGACATGAGCCCCCCCATGGAGACGTCACGTTATCTAATCCCGATGACTGATACATAATTCACTTGTTTGTTTGCGTTCGGTCTCTTTTATCTATCCAGTCATTTGAGATTTACCAGCTCACAGTGGGCCCGGGAAATTAAAGAGTCTATGGATGATTAAAGGCAAGTTTTTCGACGCTTTGATTTGGGTTGATGACTTGGTGAAGTCGGACACTCGTGTCTAATGATGTGTGAGAGTCTGACGGCTGTAAACATTGTCTTTTTTTTGGTTTCAGAAGGAGAAGCTCCGTGAAGATCAGAGAGAGATGCAGATGATTTGGGATGACTGCTCCGGAGCTCAACGCCTTGCCAAGGAGAGTTTGTTATTCAAATGGGGGGATCTCGTCTTCCTGTGGTTCTCCACTCTCCTAGTTATGGATGAAAGAGATATGACTTGGGCCCCAGGAGCATGGCATTCATTATTTGAAGAATCAAAGCTATTTTAAGACATCTTCTTATATGTCAGGGTAGAACAGAACCCATGGACTTACAAAACTCTATGACGCTCTATCTCATCTCCCCGAGGGACTTTTTTTTTCCTTCTACTTCTCTACCTAAGATGTTTTCAGTATGAAAAAATGTCTGGAGAAAATCAATCAAAGCTTGTAGTCTATGGAGAGACGAGATTTCACTCCCTGGATCAATTCATCAAGATCTACATCACTGTCAAGTTTGGTAAAAATGACATAAATGAAAATACATGGAGCTGTAAAAACTCCAGGCTGGGGGTATGAATATTAAGGTAATGCTTAGGGGTCACCCAGGTCAACCAATCAGGGTTGCAAATTAAAAAAGGGTCTTATGTAGGGTTGTAATACCAAGTACAGCCACTCTACAATGTGTGGCGCTGTGTGGTCAGTGGTTAAGAGACCACAGAAAGCAATAGCATAGTCCCAGAACACCTTTTGAGATCCCAGTGATCGGACTGCCACCTATCTGCAACTTGTCCTGTGGCTAGGTGATAAGCAGTTTACATGGGCAGACCCCTTTAAGTAAGATAAAACATGGCTACTCCAATCTGCAATGTGATTGGCTGTTAGTCCATAAGAAACACCTGCAACTTGTGTTACATATACATAAGTAACACAAGGAGGTCATCTATTGTCCCCTTTCTTCCTCACACAAACCTCTGGCCTTCGCAGAAGTCCCCCCCCCCCCAACCTACATAACTGCTGCCTCGTACTCAGGCCAAGGAGCTTACTGTATACGATTCTATATAGTGAGGGCAATAAGGACGTGTCATTGCTCCAAAGAATTAAACGACAACATCCTCCTTGTTCCAAGTGTTCATTTGCATGTGGACAGAAGCGCCAATAGCTTGGTAATGGAGAATCATATCACAAAGAGAAAACACAGGTTGGTTCAGGTGACCCTAACCTATCTACTTGTGGGAATGGCTGGAGATTTTGGATTGTGGTGACCCTAACCTATCTACTTGTGGGAATGGCTGGAGATTTTGGATTGTGGTGACCCTAACCTATCTACCTGTGGGAATGGCTGGATATGTTGGATTGTGGTGACCCTAACCTATCTAGTTGCGGGAATGGCTGGAGATGTTGGATTGTGGTGACCCTAACCTATCTACCTGTGGGAATGGCTGGATATGTTGGATTGTGGTGACCCTAACCTATCTAGTTGTGGGAATGGCTGGAGATGTTGGGTTGTTGTGACCCTAACCTATCTACTTGTGGGAATGGTTGGATATGTTGGATTGTGGTGACCCCAACCTATCTAGTTGTGGGAATTGCTGGAGATTTGGATTGTGGTGACCTTAACCTATCTAGTTGGGAGAAAGGCTGAATATGATGGGTTGAGGTGACCCTAACCTATCTACTCAAGGGAATGGCTGGAGATGTTGGGTTGTTGTGACCCCAACCTATCTAGTTGCGGGAATGGTTGGCTATGTTGGGATGTGATGACCCTAACCTATCTAGTTGTGGGAATGGCTGAATATGATGGGTTGAGGTGACCCTAACCTATCTACTCAAGGGAATGGCTGGAGATGTTGGGTTGTTGTGACCCTAACCTATCTACTTGTGGGAATGGCTGGAGATGTTGGGATGTGGTGACCCTAACATATCTACTTGTGGCTGGATATGTTGGGTTGTGGTGACCCCAACCTATCTCGTTGCAGGAATGGCTGGATATGTTGGGATATGGTGACCCTAACCTATCTAGTTGCGGGAATGGCTGTATATGTTGGGTTGTGGTGACCCTAACCTATCTACTCGTGGGAATGGCTGAATATGATGGCTTGTGATGACCCTAACCTATCTACTTGTGGGAATGGTTGGATATGTTGGGTTGTGGTGACCCTAACCTATCTACTTGCAGGTATTACTGTATACACGGGGTTATAGTGACAGGCTTCCTTTAAGGATTACCCTCCCATTCCATCAGCCAATTATAAAGACGATGTCAGGACGCTGGAGACATTCCTCCACCTAAGATCATACAACCTATTATTTTCACTCGCGCACTCCAGGTATACAATTTCTATTCTCTGTAATCTGATCAGAATTGAACGTTTGCCAAGCTCGGCTTTATCAGATTGTGATTTCCTGAAAGGCAAAGACGTATGCACATCGCAGCACCACGCGCCGCACATTAGGGAAGAGATTTCCATAAGCAAACACTACATTAGCCTACAAGGAGCAAGGAGGCCTGGCCGCGGTGCAAGGAATGACCCTGCTCCTGACATTGCTCCTTCTTAGTTGTTAATCCCTCTTTAGTTGGATTTTAGCAGATCCCATTTAATCGCTGCGTTTACTTCATTCCCTCAGCCACGCCACATGGAGTTGGATGAGTAATTCACAATCTTGTAACAGGTATCAAATTAGGCTATTACTCTAAGAGCTGGCACTGTCGTGTGAACCTGGCCTATTAGTCAAGTTAATTAATATAATAAAGCGGCAGACACAAGGCCAGCGCGTCTCAATCACTCGCAACGCCAAAGTGCCTCCAGCCAATATATTTATTGAGATTTTTTACGTATATATATATATAGCAAATTAGAAAAATAGCAATTTATTTTATTACAAATGTCCAAATTATTCAAGCTTCATTACATCATATCTCCATTATATAAACTATTTCAAGGGTTTGTCCAGGATCCCGGAATTAACAAATTAGTAACTTGCCGTTTATAGCGCTTCATTGGGTTTCATTAAAAATTTGGCCCCAGTTTACTAATGCAAAATACACAGCGAGATACCGTGCAAAGCCGAATACACACCAACATACTGAATACAAACTGTCTGTGCAGTCCATATATCCTGTACTGTGACATCACTGTGTGTATTATCCTGTACTGTGACATCACTGTGTGTATTATCCTGTACTGTGACATCACTGTGTGTATTATCTCTGTACTGTGACATCACTGTGTGTATTATCCTGTACTGTGACATCACTGTGTGTATTATCCTGTACTGTGACATCACTGTGTGTATTATCTCTGTACTGTGACATCACTGTGTGTATTATCTCTGTACTGTGACATCACTGTGTGTATTATCCCTGTACTGTGACATCACTGTGTGTATTATCTCTGTACTGTGACATCACTGTGTGTATTATCTCTGTACTGTGACATCACTGTGTGTATTATCTCTGTACTGTGACATCACTGTGTGTATTATCTCTGTACTGTGACATCACTGTGTGTATTATCTCTGTACTGTGACATCACTGTGTGTATTATCTCTGTACTGTGACATCACTGTGTGTATTATCCCTGTACTGTGACATCACTGTGTGTATTATCTCTGTACTGTGACATCACTGTGTGTATTATCCTGTACTGTGACATCACTGTGTGTATTATCTCTGTACTGTGACATCACTGTGTGTATTATCCTGTACTGTGACATCACTGTGTGTATTATCCTGTACTGTGACATCACTGTGTGTATTATCCTGTACTGTGACATCACTGTGTGTATTATCCTGTACTGTGACATCACTGTGTGTATTATCCTGTACTGTGACATCACTGTGTGTATTATCTCTGTACTGTGACATCACTGTGTGTATTATCCTGTACTGTGACATCACTGTGTGTATTATCCTGTACTGTGACATCACTGTGTGTATTATCTCTGTACTGTGACATCACTGTGTGTATTATCTCTGTACTGTGACATCACTGTGTGTATTATCCCTGTACTGTGACATCACTGTGTGTATTATCTCTGTACTGTGACATCACTGTGTGTATTATCTCTGTACTGTGACATCACTGTGTGTATTATCCTGTACTGTGACATCACTGTGTGTATTATCCCTGTACTGTGACATCACTGTGTGTATTATCCTGTACTGTGACATCACTGTGTGTATTATCCCTGTACTGTGACATCACTGTGTGTATTATCTCTGTACTGTGACATCACTGTGTGTATTATCCTGTACTGTGACATCACTGTGTGTATTATCCTGTACTGTGACATCACTGTGTGTATTATCCCTGTACTGTGACATCACTGTGTGTATTATCCCTGTACTGTGACATCACTGTGTGTATTATCTCTGTACTGTGACATCACTGTGTGTATTATCCTGTACTGTGACATCACTGTGTGTATTATCCTGTACTGTGACATCACTGTGTGTATTATCTCTGTACTGTGACATCACTGTGTGTATTATCTCTGTACTGTGACATCACTGTGTGTATTATCCCTGTACTGTGACATCACTGTGTGTATTATCTCTGTACTGTGACATCACTGTGTGTATTATCTCTGTACTGTGACATCACTGTGTGTATTATCCCTGTACTGTGACATCACTGTGTGTATTATCTCTGTACTGTGACATCACTGTGTGTATTATCCTGTACTGTGACATCACTGTGTGTATTATCTCTGTACTGTGACATCACTGTGTGTATGATCTCTGTACTGTGACATCACTGTGTGTATTATCTCTGTACTGTGACATCACTGTGTGTATTATCTCTGTACTGTGACATCACTGTGTGTATTATCCCTGTACTGTGACATCACTGTGTGTATTATCCCTGTACTGTGACATCACTGTGTGTATTATCTCTGTACTGTGACATCACTGTGTGTATTATCTCTGTACTGTGACATCACTGTGTGTATTATCTCTGTACTGTGACATCACTGTGTGTATTATCCTGTACTGTGACATCACTGTGTGTATTATCCTGTACTGTGACATCACTGTGTGTATTATCCTGTACTGTGATATCACTGTGTGTATTATCCCTGTACTGTGACATCACTGTGTGTATTATCCTGTACTGTGACATCACTGTGTGTATTATCCCTGTACTGTGACATCACTGTGTGTATTATCTCTGTACTGTGACATCACTGTGTGTATTATCCTGTACTGTGACATCACTGTGTGTATTATCCTGTACTGTGACATCACTGTGTGTATTATCCCTGTACTGTGACATCACTGTGTGTATTATCTCTGTACTGTGACATCACTGTGTGTATTATCTCTGTACTGTGACATCACTGTGTGTATTATCTCTGTACTGTGACATCACTGTGTGTATTATCCTGTACTGTGACATCACTGTGTGTATTATCCTGTACTGTGACATCACTGTGTGTATTATCCTGTACTGTGACATCACTGTGTGTATTATCTCTGTACTGTGACATCACTGCGTGTATTATCCCTGTACTGTGACATCACTGTGTGTATCATCTCTGTACTGTGACATCACTGTGTGTATTATCCTGTACTGTGACATCACTGTGTGTATTATCCTGTACTGTGACATCACTGTGTGTATTATCTCTGTACTGTGACATCACTGTGTGTATTATCCCTGTACTGTGACATCACTGTGTGTATTATCTCTGTACTGTGACATCACTGTGTGTATTATCCCTGTACTGTGACATCACTGTTTGCATTATCCCTGTATTGTGACATCACTGTGTGTATTATCCTGTACTGTGACATCACTGTGTGTATTATCTCTGTACTGTGACATCACTGTGTGTATTATCCTGTACTGTGACATCACTGTGTGTATTATCCTGTACTGTGACATCACTGTGTGTATTATCTCTGTACTGTGACATCACTGTGTGTATTATCCCTGTACTGTGACATCACTGTGTGTATTATCTCTGTACTGTGACATCACTGTGTGTATTATCCTGTACTGTGACATCACTGTGTGTGTTATCCCTGTACTGTGACATCACTGTGTGTATTATCTCTGTACTGTGACATCACTGTGTGCATTATCTCTGTACTGTGACATCACTGTGTGTATTATCTCTGTACTGTGACATCACTGTGTGTATTATCCTGTACTGTGACATCACTGTGTGTATTATCCTGTACTGTGACATCACTGTGTGTATTATCTCTGTACTGTGACATCACTGTGTGTATTATCCTGTACTGTGACATCACTGTGTGTATTATCCCTGTACTGTGACATCACTGTGTGTATTATCCTGTACTGTGACATCACTGTGTGTATTATCTCTGTACTGTGACATCACTGTGTGTATTATCCTGTACTGTGACATCACTGTGTGTATTATCTCTGTACTGTGACATCACTGTGTGTATTATCTCTGTACTGTGACATCACTGTGTGTATTATCTCTGTACTGTGACATCACTGTGTGTATTATCCTGTACTGTGACATCACTGTGTGTATTATCTCTGTACTGTGACATCACTGTGTGTATTATCCTGTACTGTTACATCACTGTGTGTATTATCCCTGTACTGTGACATCACTGTGTGTATTATCCTGTACTGTGACATCACTGTGTGTATTATCCCTGTACTGTGACATCACTGTGTGTATTATCTCTGTACTGTGACATCACTGTGTGTATTATCCTGTACTGTGACATCACTGTGTGTATTATCCCTGTACTGTGACATCACTGTGTGTATTATCCTGTACTGTGACATCACTGTGTGTATTATCCCTGTACTGTGACATCACTGTGTGTATTATCCCTGTACTGTGACATCACTGTGTGTATTATCTCTGTACTGTGACATCACTGTGTGTATTATCCCAATACTCTCTGCATTCTGTATACAACAACTTCCTTCTATGGCAGGTTAGGATGGGATTGGGTGCCACTACATGACGATGGGGTGTTCTGGTCACTTGTTCCCCCTGCTATAGATATTTCATGTCTCTCCTTGTTACAGTCAGGAGTAAGGAGAAGGGAGCAGAGACAGTGGAGCAGCTTCAGCATATAAAGCAGTCTCGGCCGGTGGGAATATTTGCAGGATAACGATTCACCATAGACTAATTATGATCAGTTATTATCAGAGATATGATCTGATATTCTACGTTATACCTGGTAGAGCGCCTGAGGTGGAAGAACATGACACAGAGATTCAAAGAATACAACAGAGAGAATCCTGGCATCCTGCGCCTCCACCTCCGGCACATCACTCAGCTTTATCCGGAGTGTTCCTTTAAGTCGATGCAGTGGAAGACATCTCAGCAGCTAAATAGTCCTAGTAAGTCTTGATTGAAAACGTCGCTCCTTTGAGATGCCGGAAAACGGCGTAATATGAATCATGACCAGAAATGTTTTGTTCATTAATAAATTTTGCAAAAAACCTACAATTGCCGCCCACTCGATTCTGTCGATCCATAAACAGACAGTAATTGCAGACTTCTGCAATCTATTTCCATTTTGTGTGGGCCAATATACAGCAACAAGGAATCAAAGTGCAACAATAACATGACAGTATGGGAGTAGAGTGAAATTTACAGGCTTATTGAGCCGGCCAGGAAGGAAAATCCGAGCAGTGGACGATTCCGAGGTCACCCAGTAAGTAGCTCGGGGTCAGATCTTTCAAGCTTCTGCCTCATATTGCAGCCGGCTCAGCCATTCCATAAACCAAGCCAAGGTTACAGAGGTCTAAATGTCTCCCATCTCAAAGGGACTTTAAAAATGAGTTGCCATCGCCACTACGGAAATCTGCGCTGTGCGTCAGCCCTGATCCCATTCTTCTGACGCCAGGCACAAATTTTTAATTTCCCCCATAGAAAACCCAAGACATTTGTCATGTTGTACGTTCAGCAGAACGGCTTAGGGAACAGAGAAAATCCATCGTAGAGGGTCTGCAATCATAGTCCATATTATATAGCGCGGGTTACCCGGAAGATGGATGTGTATAATATGGACTCGGACAGTCAATGTTGCCAATTTTTAACAACAATAAGACGTTTCCGATGGAAAGTCCAGAAAATATTCTTCTATTTTCTTTCAATTCGCCTACGAGAGTCCAAGGAAATGGAACATAAAGTGATACAGTAAGTAATAAAGAAACAATGTACAAGTATCACCCAATGGAAAAAGAAAATCCTGAACTGAAACATTGCAAAGAAATAACAAAAATTCATAAATAGAGAAAAATATCTTATAAGAAGGATGCCAAATTTATGTCATCTTGGTTTCTTACCGTGCTTATTAATACATAGATAAAAAATGTATAAAAATTAGAATGAAAAAAAATCAAAAAATGAATAAAAAGTTCCTGTGGATTCAGTTGATCTGATCATTGTAGTGGATTATAATGGCTCCTCACTGGTGACCAATCAGAGGAGGGTTGATCCAGTTCTTTGACTACAACACACTCCCAACCCTATGTTAGTAGTTGACAGATACCAGGACGGATTTGAGGGAAGTCATAAATGGCCATCGTACATGAGCCTCGATCCTTTATGGTCACCACCACCCAGTCCCCTTTGTCATTGCTTCCACAAAACACACTTGGAGCAGGTTAAAGGTGAACAAAAACTTTAGGCAACATACTCACGACCGTATGGATGGCAGATGGATGGTATCCGTGTGCCATCTAAGCCTCTATAGCCATATTTGTTGAGGTCTGTGACCACGGGCTACGAAATGGACAGTTGTACATCCTGTCCTGAGTTTTCCTTCCAGATCATGTCCCCATATATGGGACCATGAAAATACACAGATGTGTGTATGGGGCACTGGAGGAAAGGACCAGTGTAGGCATGAAAAACATGGCTAGAATACTGACTGTGCACATGGTCATGTGCATGAGGCTCCATACTTAGGTCAGTCGTATCCAGTACCTCTTCAATGATCCTCCAGACTCTTCATCCCAGGAGGCTGGAGACATCCCAGGAGGCTGGAGACTGTAAGATCACCGTAGAAGACCAATCTGCTGAGACCCAATCACAGGCCTCAGTGGTCCCTTGGGGTGTGTGACATCCCAGGAGGCTGGAGACTGTAAGATCACCGTAGAAGACCAATCTGCTGAGACCCAATCACAGGCCTCAGTGGTCCCTTGGGGTGTGTGACATCCCTAGGAGGCTGGAGACTGGAAGATCACAGCAGAAGACCAATCTGCTGAGACCCAATCCCAGGCCTCAGTGGTCCCTTGGGGTGTGCGACATCCCAGGAGGCTGGAGACTGGAACATCACTAAAGAGGACCCAAGGAATGGATGGACACCTCTATACAGCCCAGTACAGGTGAGGTGGGGTGAATACGAGTCTTCATTACATTCCCACACCTCCCCAGAGTATAATATAGCAAGTTGGATACAAAATGATACATGAACATACATGAAACAAATTTGGCAAAGCTTGACCATCTCTAGTGTCTTACAAGACAATCAATCCCCAATCTACCCTCAGATAGACACCTGATGGAGGACGGCTAAAGCAAATCCCGCTTGTGAAATAATTTGATGCTTTTTATAGTAAACATTTCGAAAGTAAAAAAATCAGAGAACTGCAGATGAATGTTGGTGCGGCGGTGACTCCTGCCCCTGCTTAAGCAGAGCTGACATTTCCCGCCGGTGAGCTTTTCATTCACCACCATTGCTTCTGCTGTGCTAGACATTAAATATTTAAGCCCTTGTCAAAATGTTGTAATGATTCCTTCCTCTCGCGCAATCTATTAACTATGTTTCTAAAGGTCGATGTTGCTTTAGGTATTTCACCCGGAGCCAAAATTCCCGACTTGTGTTATGTTGTTTCCTTTTTAGTTTTATACAAACATATCTGCTCTTAGGAGGAAGATAAAGCCAAGGAAATGACAGCAGATAAGAGCGCGCGGGCTCACCTGATCCGCTTGTCACTCCGACACTTATCTGCCGCTTACTACTTTGGAAGGTCAAAGTTTTGATTGAAATGCGGTGAGATATGTCAGGTGTCGGCTTCATAATACGTGCGTGCGCTCCTTGTGTACCTCATTTATTCTTTTATCTCTCCTCGCTAGTTTCTTCATCTCTTCTAATACACATGAAGACAATACCCATTGAAAATAGATCACCCACCAGCCAGCGGGTTCAGGTTTGCTCAGAGGTGGGCCAATCTCTCAAACGTCCCCTTAGACTTCATGATACTTAGATATCTTGATACGTCTACGTAATATGAGCAGTTCACGACACCATCATTGCTGTGTAGTCTAAGGCTCAGGAAAAGGGAGTCAGATTTAGGAAAATCATATAGGGAATTGGTGTGAATAGAGGGAGAGAAGTCACCTAGACCAGGGGTAGGGAACGTACGACTTGCCAGCTGTTGCAAAACTACAACTCCCAGCATGCATACTTGCTCTGCTGTTCTTGGAACTACCATGGAAGTGAATGGAGCATGCTGGGAGTTGTAGTTTCACAGCAGCTGGAGAGTTGAAGGTTCCCTACCCCTGACCTAGAGGGTCTCTTGTGCAGGAGGACTTGCCCTGGCCAGTATTGCATAGAGAGGTCATTTTTTGCAATGGACACAGTGTCATACTTCATTTCCCCAGTGGTGGCGCTGCTGCAAAGCACCACACTTAGAGCAAAGTCTACCCACAACTGATTATAGGGGATCCAAGTGTGGGGGGGAGGGGGCAGTTGATGGCCAAATCATTGTGAAGGATCCTGGAGAGAGACATGGATCCTGGAAAAGAGCTACAAAACCTGACACATATGGTCTGGTGGCCACCAATGCATTAACAAGGTTTTCTGGACCAATAATACTGATTGACTATCCACTCCAATCAATATCAGATTGGTCAAGGTCCTGCTCCCAGCACCCCACTAATCTGCTCCATTCTCTGCATAGTGGCCAGATTGGGTACTGCAGATCAGCTCCCAGGGGTGGTCAGCTGCCATGACTTTGCTTAGCCATTACACAGAGAACATTGCAGTCTGCTGCCTGCTCTATACTCCGTGTATAGCAGCTGATCGGTGAGGGTGCAAGGTGTTGGACCTCCACCATACTAACGCACATTTGTACAAAGCATGGGGATGGAAGGGGGTGCATTCTGATACCTCTACCTTTGTTCCCATAACCCTCCCCTCTCCATGCAATAAGTACTGCATATATGTAGGGACTCTGAGGATTGGAAGGGGTGCATTCTCGTACCTCCTTGCCTCCAAATGTTTTATAATTCATCTGCTGCCTTTCCGTAATCCAAGACGTACTCTATACAATGTATTCTAACCAATGCATCAGTCAGAGCATGCATCTTACTTCTTTAATGTCCTTTGCTGTGTTCTGCTGCCTGCTGACATTACGTATAGTAATAAGTTGGGTCGGGCAATTAGATATCGGATCGCATTAGTTCACAAATAACAGATTGTTTGTTGCATCTTCTCCGACATCATTATTTGACGTCCCGTTGTGGTATAAGCCCTATTGTCTTCCAGTTCACTTCTTCCTCTTTCCTTTGAACAGGAACCAATGACAGTCTATTTGGTGTTGTCTTTGCTGCGTAGCCTCATTATATAAGTTGATAGGTATTTCTAACTCATTCCGTCCTTTCCGCGTCTTCCGAAATAGCTCTTGTTACCGCACATAGAATTTGACATTGTTTTGGAAAATCACAGTAAATACCGTCTCCCGTTTGCTCATTCGGAGTGATTTGACAAGGTTGCTTCTTTTTTTCTAAGCTGAATAATCAAGAGTCTGGGAATCCCTGAGACTGTAACCAAGGCAATATCCAAGCCGAGAGCTCGATGGCAAGCAAATATTGACTAAATGTTGAATCGACATTTATACTATCAGATTAAATTGTGTAATAGATATCAGAGAAGAGAGCGCAGAAAGCGGCGTATTGTCACAGGCTGTTTACTGTACGTCAAGGTTTCAGGGATTGCAAAACTACCAATTCCAAGGTGCTGCTTGCTGGGAATTGTAGTTTTCAGATAGCTAGCTAGTGGAGGCTTCTAATTCGACCCCAACACACCAATTGCACTTGTAAGTAGGCGGAGTTCACACGGAGTAACATGCTGCGTGATGTGGCACGTATACGGCGTGTGAGACTTTGAGCGCCGTATATGCTCCCATTGATTTCAATGGGAGCCTGCAACGTATACGCCGCGCTATTTTGCGGCCGTGATTTTGCAAAATAACGCGGCATATACGATCCAGGCTCCCATTGAAATCAATGGGAGCTTTTACGGCGCACAAAGTCTCACACGCCGTATACGTGCCACATCACGCGGCACCTTACTCCGTGTGAATGCACCCGACAGTTCACTTTAACATTGTGTAGATGAGCCATGATAAAGTCCCACATGAGTAGCAATAACCTCACCATGGAACATTAACCATCGATTTCTACCAAAATGGGACTCCATTGGGAGGAAAAATTTGTGAAATCTCAAATTTGGCAGATTGGTTTGGGCCTTGATCTAAAATAACAACAGTCATGTAGATCTGGCTCCATGGCCAATGTTTAGGAGAAAGCCAACCAACCTCGGCGTCCCTATTGGCGGCCAGTTGGAGTTGACTGTCATGCTATCGATGCTCGGATTCTGAGTCTAATTCCATAATTGTGATTGTACGGTAAATAGACTAATGTGCTCCATACAGATCATCTCTTTGGCTCTAATTTACTAATTTGGAGCCGGAACCCTGGAATGACATCACATTCCTCATTTATGGGTTTATCTTCTCTTTTTATCCCTATTTTAATTAAGCGGCAGTCTCTAGTGGGTTATGCTATTAACTATTAATTGCTATTGTGCTTAAGTAAGCCAGATCTGCTGCTGGAAGAAATTGTCTTGTCTAACGGACTCAGACTGTTCTCCAGTTCTCTGCTCTAGGAAATTCCTTCTCCGAGACGGTTACAATTGTCTCTTACACTTGTCCTTTCCATACAATCTTATGTCGGCTTTCAATGGGCAAACACTTCACCAACACATCTAACGACGGCCCAGACTTAAAGACATCGTGATCCTCAGTGATCTCAAGCTTGTGTCGTCTGAAAACCAAGCTTGACGTTCCGTAAGGACTAGAGGTGGACAACTCAGTCCGACCTGAATAGTCCAAATTGTCTTGTTTTTTACAAAATTGACCAAATGGAGATTTGCCTCAGGAGAACTAAAAAGACCATTGTATTATAATCTGGGGTCTCAGAGGACGTCAGTCCGGGGTCACCACTTAGGTCTGTGGATGGTCCTCAGCTACATGGAGGCGCCAAGTGTCATGATGTCATCACAGACCTCAGCAGTGGCCCCGGGGAACATGACAGAGAAGAGCGCTGGTTGTCTCCAAGGGACGTCACAAGGAGGCCAAAAAGAGGTGGGGGAAGGTGAGTATGAATGTTTTTGGGTTATTTTAACACCTCCCCTGGGTACATATTATACAGTCTCCCCGCTCTTACACAGTACATATTATATAGTCTCCCTCCTCTTACACAGTACATATTATACAGTGTCCCTGCTCTTATACAGCACATATTATAAAGTCCCCCTGCTCCTACAGATTACATATTATACAGTGTCCCTGCTCCTACAGAGTACATATTATACCGTCTCCCTGCTCTTACACAGTACATATTATACAGACTCCCTGCTCTTACACAGTACATATTATACAGTCCCTCTGCTCTTATACAGTACATATTATACAGTCCCCCTGCTCTTACACAGTACATATTATACAGTCCCCCTGCTCTTACACAGTACATATTATACAGTCCCTCTGCTCTTATACAGTACATATTATACAGTCCCCCTGATCTTACAGAGTACATATTATACGCTCTCCCTGATCTTACAGAGTACATATTATACGCTCTCCCTCCTCTTACACATTACATATTATACAGTGTCCCTTCTCTTACACAGTACATATTATACAGTCCCCCTGCTCTTACAGAGTACATATTATACAGTCTCCCTGCTCTTACACAGTACATATTATACAGTCTCCCTGCTCGTACACAGTACATATTATACAGTCCCCCTGCTCTTACACAGTACATATTATACAGTCCCTCTGCTCTTACACAGTACATATTATACAGTCCCCCTGCTCTTACACAGTACATATTATACAGTCCCTCTGCTCTTATACAGTACATATTATACAGTCCCCCTGCTCTTACACAGTACATATTATACAGACTCCCTGATCTTACAGAGTACATATTATACGCTCTCCCTCCTCTTACACATTACATATTATACAGTCTCCCTGCTCTTACACAGTACATATTATACAGTCCCCCTGCTCTTACACAGTACATATTATACAGTCTCCCTGCTCTTACACAGTACATATTATACAGTCTCCCTGCTCTTACACAGTACATATTATACAGTCTCCCTGCTCTTACACAGTACATATTATACAGTCTCCCCGCTCTTACACAGTACATATTATATAGTCTCCCTCCTCTTACACAGTACATATTATACAGTGTCCCTGCTCTTATACAGCACATATTATAAAGTCCCCCTGCTCCTACAGATTACATATTATACAGTGTCCCTGCTCCTACAGAGTACATATTATACCGTCTCCCTGCTCTTACACAGTACATATTATACAGACTCCCTGCTCTTACACAGTACATATTATACAGTCCCTCTGCTCTTATACAGTACATATTATACAGTCCCCCTGCTCTTACACAGTACATATTATACAGTCCCCCTGCTCTTACACAGTACATATTATACAGTCCCTCTGCTCTTATACAGTACATATTATACAGTCCCCCTGATCTTACACAGTACATATTATACGCTCTCCCTGATCTTACAGAGTACATATTATACGCTCTCCCTCCTCTTACACATTACATATTATACAGTGTCCCTTCTCTTACACAGTACATATTATACAGTCCCCCTGCTCTTACAGAGTACATATTATACAGTCCCCCTGCTCTTACACAGTACATATTATACAGTCTCCCTGCTCGTACACAGTACATATTATACAGTCCCCCTGCTCTTACACAGTACATATTATACAGTCCCTCTGCTCTTACACAGTACATATTATACAGTCCCCCTGCTCTTACACAGTACATATTATACAGTCCCTCTGCTCTTATACAGTACATATTATACAGTCCCCCTGCTCTTACACAGTACATATTATACAGACTCCCTGATCTTACAGAGTACATATTATACGCTCTCCCTCCTCTTACACATTACATATTATACAGTCTCCCTGCTCTTACACAGTACATATTATACAGTCCCCCTGCTCTTACACAGTACATATTATACAGTCTCCCTGCTCTTACACAGTACATATTATACAGTGTCCCTGCTCTTACACAGTACATATTATACAGTCTCCCTGATCTTACAGAGTACATATTATACGCTCTCCCTCCTCTTACACATTACATATTATACAGTGTCCCTGCTCTTACACAGTACATATTATACAGTCTCCCTGCTCTTACACAGTACATATTATACAGTGTCCCTGATCTTACAGAGTACATATTATACGCTCTCCCTCCTCTTACACAGTACATATTATACAGTCCCCCTGCTCTTACACAGTACATATTATACATTGTCCCTGCTCTTACACAGTACATATTATACAGTGTCCCTGCTCTTAGAGAGTACATATTATACAATCTCCCTGCTCTTACACAGTACATATTATACAGTCTCCCTGCTCTTACACAGTACATATTATACATTTTCCCTGCTCTTACACAGTACATATTATACAGTCTCCCTGCTCTTACAGAGTACATATTATACAGTCTCCCTGCTCTTACACAGTACATATTATACAGTCTCCCTGCTCTTACACAGTACATATTATACAGTGTCCCTGCTCTTACACAGTACATATTATACAGTCTCCCTGCTCTTACACAGTACATATTATACAGTGTCCCTGCTCTTACACAGTACATATTATACAGTCCCCCTGCTCTTACAGAGTACATATTATACAGTCTCCCTGCTCTTACACAGTACATATTATACAGTCTCCCTGCTCTTACACAGTACATATTATACAGTCTCCCTGCTCTTACACAGTACATATTATATAGTCTCCCTGCTCTTACACAGTACATATTATACAGTCTCCCTGCTCTTACACAGTACATATTATACAGTGTCCCTGCTCTTACACAGTACATATCATATAGACTCCCTCCTCTTACACAGTACATATTATACAGTGTCCCTGCTCTTACACAGTACATATTATACAGTCTCCCTGCTCTTACACAGTACATATTATACAGTGTCCCTGCTCTTACACAGTACATATTATACAGTCCCCCTGCTCTTACAGAGTACATATTATACAGTCTCCCTGCTCTTACACAGTACATATTATACAGTCTCCCTGCTCTTACACAGTACATATTATACAGTCTCCCTGCTCTTACACAGTACATATTATACAGTCTCCCTGCTCTTACACAGTACATATTATACAGTCTCCCTGCTCTTACACAGTACATATTATACAGTCTCCCTGCTCTTACACAGTACATATTATATAGTCTCCCTGCTCTTACACAGTACATATTATACAGTGTCCCTGCTCTTACACAGTACATATTATACAGTCTCCGTCCTCTTACAGAGTACATATTATACAGTGTCTTAGAGGGTACTATTTCTCACTGAAGATATCCAGTTTGTATATGGAGACTTATAGACATTGGAGGGAATATATTAACATTGACATTCTGTACTCCAATCCTAAATCCCCAGCTAGCGCGAGAGACACCTAAATTATTAAAAGGCTCTTAACAGTGGAATGGAAATCTTTGCCAAGTCAGAAACTGGAATAGATTTCCTATATAATTCACAAGTTGTCTGGCATGAGTTATAGTAAGTTTGTCAGGTCCTGTCCCCGTCCCGGCCCATCTTGGCCCTTCATAAAAAGTGGTGAGAATGGCGAATCTTTAGGATAGGTGCCAAAAATGGGTTGGCTACCAATATTAATGCTTGGACCACCCCTTTAATAACTCCTGTTCTATAATCTATCACTAAACATTTTTTATCACATTGTGATATCTTTCACCTACACAAATATCTCGCAGAAATGGCGACACTAGTCCTCGGTGAGTCATTGAGTCAATGGGCAGCAATCAAGTAATATCACAAGTCTCAAGGTCAAATTTTGCAACTTTACAGTAACATTGACTCATTTCCACTCTATTATATTTCATAGTTCTTGACCCCATATACAGATGAATGAATATCTCGCTCCCTTGGACATGACTGCATTTACACACTTAGAGGACCAGACCAGTCATTGTATACAGAGAACATTTCAAGGAGACCTCTCCATAGGAAGATTGTGGGACCTTTGTGCAGTGGTCCAAGGTTGACGCTCATCACCTATCCATATGGATGTCCTCGTGGAGAATCTCACTGCTAGGATACCCACCAATAACTATAGTAGGGGTCTGATATCCTGCAATCCTCAGCAATTGTATATGCAAAGTGTCTATGGGAATGATGACACATCTACACCACGACAGTATCTACCAGAACAATTGGTTATCATTAAAGAATGGAACTGGTCGAATCTTGTGGGTTACATTTCGCGAATATATACTTATGACCACTGAGTCCCAAGCACTGGCCCCGGGGGCCAAGGACATCACCCAGGAGTACAAAACAGACCAGAAGGTGCTGGAAGAAGCCCACGAAGGACCACCAGATGCTGCAAAGAAGCCCTGGAGATGTGGGGAGGTGAGTATGACTGTGTATTATTTTCTAAGTCCTCCCCTGGGGGTACATTTACTATACTTTGGTCTCTATAGAGAACTCAGAAAACAATATTTTATGGGTGGTGTACCCCAAAAATTTCAGGCTTAGCCGAACCCAAAACTTTTTGGAAAATTCATAACAATCCCGGCTCATTACATACCGATTTGCTAGTATAGAGTCAGTCGCCTTTCAAAGGATTTCTTCCTTTTTGCTTATTTTCCAATGAAAAAAAGTCCTGAATCCGTCATGATATCCATTTTTTCTGTCCATTGTTCTGCTCCTATGACCAGATCCTATGATCCTATGGTGCTGGGAACTTGGTCTTAACCAAATTTGATCTAATTTAAGCATAGGAAGGTCTGTAGGGGTGGAAAAAATATGGGTGGGCAAACAGGAGGAGTATTTGTGAATAAAAATCCAAGGACTTAGTATGAATGACGTCCATAAGGATGGTCCATTCAATGGCTCTGTTCACTCCTGTGTCTATATTTGCAGCATGATGGATACCAACGACAAACAGACCCACTGCCTTATAATGGAGTCCATCAGGCACTGTCATTGACGTTCACAAAATCTGGGATAGAGGATCCAGCCGTGATGCGAACAGATCCCTACAGATCCGCCATATTTCCCAGTATTAACCATAGAAAAACGGAAGCGTCTGACGCATTATGCTTTTAATGTATAAGAAAGTAGCGAAGAACAGGGGGGAAAATGAAAGGGTTAAATTTTATTGGGTATTTTATGAGCTAGATTAGGAAATTATTGCTCTATAATGCTCTGCAAATTACATTTGTATTGCCATCAGGATAAAGGGTCCCATCATTTCTTTTCTTTCGGTGCAGGTGAATGATAGAAGCTGAAATATTGGGATGGGAAAGCTTTTAAATTAATCATTTGCAGATATTAAAGGCCGTCCATAACTCGGGAGCGATGTCGTACAAGTCTCACATTAACCAGCCGCAGAGCGGGGCTTCTATCTGCAGCCGCATTATACCGGCCTCTATTTGTCATTATATCCTACAGGAAAATAGACCTGGCGGTTCATCAAGCGCGGGCGCTAAAAGGGGACGCTCAGGACATTAACTGGATAATGGGGCTTTCTTGATGATGGGAACCTTTGCAAAGTTGCAGTGGGGTGCAGAGTTAGTAATGATATAGTCATGGGCTGCTGAGGGTTGTGTTTGTCTATAGTCAACATTAGCCTGAGTATTACCAAACCCGGGGGCAGAGTAGGCCTTGTCCGCCATTGAAGTAAGGGGGTATCATTTAACAGGAACCTGTCAGGTCAATTTGGGACACAAAATCACCCCTGGGTCCTTATGGATAAGGAACCTTTATACTTGCCTAGAGATGAGTCTCGACGGACTCCTCTCTGGTTCTCCCAGTGCCTATGCTGTTCAGGCTTTACTGTGCATGCAGCTGAGGTACACAGAAGCCAAGGTGTCCACCCAGACGTGAGAATACAACCACGGGGTATCCCACAGATTGCTTTTCAACAAGGTTATTTGGGACCCCGATCCATAAGGGTGGTTTAGTGTCCCCTTCCTAATAGGTTCCCTATAAGGTGAAACTATCATGGGGGTCTGGGTCCTGGGAACCATACTGAAAGCTACAACAATGTGGTTGAAATAATTAGCTTATTGGTCTTGCTTTATTCCTGTGGGTGTAGTATTGACTCATAATCAGTACTGTGCAAAAGTTTTAGCCAGATGTGGGAAAAAATGCAGCAAAGTAAGAAACCATCCTATTATTTATACCAGCGGTATCACATTCGTTACATTGTATCTGGTAAGGAACCGCAGTTCAGTATGGGAGAGCAGATTGTCTGCGGCTATAAGATGTATCCATGGACATATCGATTAAACGAAGGAACCAATCAGTGGAACCGGCTGCGATCGATCTGGATGTTGCTTTTCCTGTTTTCTAGAAAGTAAATCTCAGCGCAGTAACTTTGTGCCTTTCATGGTTCAGTTGATTCTGGTTTACTCAATATACACCAATTCGATATCTTGTTTCATATACAGTTTCTAAAAAGTCATATTTAACAGTAAGTTAAAGGGAAGGTGTCATTAGAAAGTGACCTATTTTTTAAAGTTTTTATGTCAAACATGATTGGTTACAAAGTATCGATTTTTAAAAATGTTTCCAATAATAAAACTTACTATATTGACGTTTTCACTCTGACCATTAAGCCTAATAATAGGCTGACAATTGCCAATTTTTATAGTAGTTATCTCAATTACATCACAGACGTGACAGATAGCTGTACAATAGACGTTCACACTTCTATAGCTAACACCACATCAGAGGCAGATTCGGCACATGGAGCCCCCTGACCTAAACCTCACCCTGGAATCTCCCTAATGCCTGGACTGAAATGTAGCATAAATAAGCTGCTGCTGACTGATCTAATGGCCCTCTATGGATTCGATGGTGTCCGTTAATGCATCTCACATCTGAGCTCAATAATAGATGAACAGGCAAATATTCTAATTTACTATATGAAAATATAATGAGAAGAACTTGTCATATATGTCTTAATGTGAATGGGGCCTAATCTATAAATCAGTAGTACATACTGTAGGAGCGCATTAAGCTGTCATACTCTATCTCATGAGGGATAAGTGAGAGGCCATAGATTCAGAGAAATAGGAAATCAACATAAAGGATGGGGAGGAGGGAGATGCGGCTGCAGGTTCTAGTAAAACACTATGAGGGGTGAGGGGCACACAGCAGAAATCTTACATCAGTGGTCTACAACTGGTCTCCAGGCATGCTGGGAGTTATAGTCACATTATAGATTGCAGACCACTGCCTTACATGGTAAACTGAGCAGAGACAAGATGGCCGTCCCATAATCCTATATAAAAAATGAAATAAAAAAATCTACATCTGAAAAATGAAAAAGGTTTCGATACAAGTGGCTTTAACAAATAAATGTAAGAAAAATTGTCACGGCATCCCCTTTAAGCCGGCTCCTCCAACCCAAATGTAATGTTAACTACAGGTCAGTCCAGAAAATTGCCCATTCCAATAAATAATCCCCCGAGAAGTTCTCTCTCATCTTCCAATGATGTCCACTCTCTTCTAATTCCTACAAGTAAATGTCAGAGCTCTCTCTAAACATTTTTACGAAGGAGCGATCTGCACAGAAGCCGACACATTAACATTCAGGAATAATGACATCTTGACTGGTGACAATGTCCCTATTACTATTATTATTAGTGGACACAAAGTTTCCGTCAAGTAGAAATGTCATTTTTCCTTTGTTATAACATAATAGCTTTTACCTCGCTCTTCTCCAAACCATCAGCAGAATCAAATTTCACTCATTAGCGCCTGCAAAAATCCTTTGGATCTTGCCAATTCGCGAATGCTGTGCACATCAATATGATTAAAGTCTAGTGTCCACTTGGATCTTTCCCCATCTTTGATATTAGATAAAAAGCGGACGACACAGGCGCTGCTTCCTACTGTAGTGGAAATGTTAACTTTTGCAAAGCTTGTAAGAATATCAAATGCTTTGGCATCTTCACGTGTTTGCGGAGATCAAATGCTAAGAGCCCCCGCCCCGACTTGGGCGCCGCGCAATTCACTCGCTGTAAGCATATTTTTGTGATTTTTTTTATTTTATCATTGTATCTGTGTCGTCGCTTTCTTTTTTCTTCTTCCTTTTGTAATGACTTACGTTAGTTTCAATGAATTTCACCTCTTGTTATCTTTATTAGTCATGCATTGTCGAGACGTTCCACGTAGGTAAAAATCAGAATGGAACCACATCAAAAGCTCTTCTTACATCTAATGTGATCAATTTCCGTGTTTCCTGAGGCTAGTAGAAGACTAAGAGGAGAGTAATATCATAATGAGTTTGCTGGATTTAGTGGCTGGACTGGATTGGGGTCACACGGGGTAATAAGGGCCCACTCTCCATCTATACGGGACCATGCAGCACATATCGACAATGGCATCTACTCATTTTTAAGGTTGAGGCCTGATGTTACATAGTTACATAGTAGGTGAGGTTGGATGAAGACATCAGTCCATCAAGTCCAACCTATAACCATATAATCCCCTACAGTGTTGATCCAGGGGAAGGCAAAAAACCCCATAAGGCTCCTGACAATTGCCCCATTTCAGGGGAAAAAATTCCTTCCGGATTCCAATCTGTCACTATTAGGGTTGAGCGATCGGGATCAGAAAAGATCAGATTCCGATTGGCGATTGAGTAAATTTCACGATCGCGGTCGGAATTATGATAATTTCCAGCGGGGTCGAGGTCAGAGGTTATCTCAAGATCGGTTCAACCCCAAAAGTGACTTTTCCCATAGAGAAGCATTGATTAGAGTTGAGCGATTGGGATCAGAAAAGATCGGATTCCGATTGGCGATCGAGTAAATTTCATGATCTTGGTCGGAATTCCAATCCCGATCATTTCCAGCAGGATCAAGGTCAGAGGTTATCTCAAGATCGGCTCAACCTCAAAAGTGACTTTTCCCATAGAGAAGCATTGACTAGGGTTGAGCAATTGGGATCGGAAAAGATTGGATTCCGATCGGCGATCGGCTTGAAAATGATCGGAAATCAGATTTTAAAATGGATCCTGAAATCTCAAGATCGGCTCAACCCCAGTCAGTATAAAAACCCTGGATCAACGAGTCCTTAAAATCTAGAGTCTATGACCCGTAACATGTTACATTTTAATCTGCAGATTTTACAGAGTTTTTTGCCAAACCCAGTAGAGACTACAAGAGGAATGGAAACGGCGCAGGACGTTCTTACACTTCTCCCTTCTGCTCAATCCACTCCTGGCTTTGGCTTAAAAAAACCGCAACAAAATCTGCAACAACAAAAGAAGCTGCTTTTTTGCAAATGTGGGGCCTCAGCCTAAAGAGAACTCACAAGCCACTTTTTCTTGGCCGCAGGACTAAAACAGCATAGCAAACCTTTGACTCGGGTGAAGGAAAGCCTGAAGATAGATCTGGATGATGGATTATGCTTATATGCACGGATGTGTCTACCCTTACCTTAATTTGAATTTGATTAGGGAGGTGAAACCAATTGAGAGCAATATTGTTACACGCTAGCGAAAGACTTCATAAGTTACAATTCACAACACAATCCCTAGACACATATAAGATACAGAAATTGTAGCAGAATTTCACAAAATCATGTTGTTTTGAAGAGCTGATCATCTCATTGTACACATCTATGGAAGTTCCCCTGTAGCTGGAGAACTAAAGGTTATTAAAATCGACATGATCATGGCTATACCCTATACAAAGGCAACTTTTTATCATTTTATTGAGAAGGGTGACCACAAGCCAATAGAGTTACCCATAGAATATGCTTGGACCAGAGTCCTATGTTGTAGTGTCTATGAGTTGTTACTTATACTCCCCCACGGGCGATGCTAGAAGACGACAATGTTTGGCCATGCAGGAGTAGAATTTTTTGAAAATTGTAACTCTCATATAGGTGAAGGGTTAATAGCTCCTTAAAGGATAACAAGCAGGTATCTTGTGTTTCACATAGGGGACTCCACAGGTTCTCTAAGCATGAAAGCGCTCACTTCAACAAAATAATGGAAGTCTATTTATGGGTTTATTTTCATCTCCAAGGACAATGGTGAATATCTCGCTATTCTCAAATCCAACAGGCATTAGTTATGGGCACTTGTCAGAAGAGAGAAATCAGAAATGTTAAACCAGTAAAATAACACAAAAAGGCAATTTTTCTCTATAAATGCATCAATATAATGCCAAGAAGCCGGCGATTTCTGAACTATTTCCATTAAGCTGCTGGCACCATTCAGGAAACAATAGCACTGTCTCACAAAGGCTTGATCCCGGCTTAACCTACAATGCCGGCCACAGTTTGTGGTTGCAGAATATGATTCCAGGCCAGATACTAAAAGCTCCATTGATAGAATCTTTATTTCCATGGTTTACCGAGGAAAAGAAATGTTGTATCGAAGTTTGAGGACAAAACCAACCCGAACCATATTGTGCCTCTGATCGTGTACATTTATCCTTAGTTTACGTGTGACTACCTCAAAGCCATATTGATTTCTTGGACAATGCCTTGTCATAGAACGAGTCTCGAAAAATAAACTGATCACCGTGGGTCACGTTGCTTGGATCGCGACGGGGGGAAGACTTCAGTTCCTTGAAATATTTTATAGCTCACATTAAGACTAATGGATACTCCATGTAAGAGGAGACATACTCTTACTAGACTGTAGAGGGGAGTCCCGAGAGGAGACTGCTGCCAGTTTTCAAGGTCTGTTGACCAAGGATGGCCATACCCATTAGATGAATATTAGTCCAATTGGACGATCCTCTAAGGCTACTAGACTTCTCCAGTTTGGTTTTGGATAACAATATCTTGTTTTTTAGTTTCAGCATGACGCAACTACACCCAACCACCAAACCTGGGATGCTGAGATTGGCATAGTTGCAATGTTACATAGTGACCTTGAGTTACAGCCTGTATTATAGACTACAGCTGCATTCACTACTCTGACAACTTCAGGGCTGAAATCACTGCGCGTTCCTTGGCTACTACTCCTTAGACAGTTCAGACTTCAGAATTATTTCTTGTAGTAAAACCAAGACACCCTAGTATGACATTGACCACATTAGTTGGTTCCTGGACCCCTTTGGTTGGACCATTTAGTAAGTAGACCCTTTAGGAATGACAAGAATTCGGATAATTTCAGTGCTTAAATTTCCAAGCATTCCTTGGCCACCTATGTCTTAGATTGTTTGAGCCTTGGTATTATTTCTTATGAGGAGACCAAGGAAACGCTAGCATGACACATTAGCTTGTTCTAGAACACCCTTGGTTGGACCATTTAGTAAGTAGACCCTTTAGGAAGAATTCTCACAATTTCAGAATATTCCTTGGCCGCCTACTCCTTAGATTGTTTGAGTCTTGGTATTATTTCTTATGAAGGGACCATGGAACTCTATTCTGGTATTGCCCATATTAGCTGGTTCCAAGACCCCTTTGGTTGGACCATTTGTTAAGGAGACTCTTTAGGATTATTTCTTATGGTGGGTCCAAGGAATCTTATTCCTAAATAGACCGACCCTTTAGGAATATCAAGAATTCTGACAATTTCAGAGGACAAATCTCCTACGCCTTAGATTGTTCCATCCTTGGTATTATTTCTTATGAAGAGACCAAGGAACTCTATTCTGATATTGGCTACATTAGCTGGTTCTAGGACACCCTTGGTTCGACCATTTAGTATGTAGACCCTTTAGGAAGAATTCTGACAATTTCAGAGTTGATATCTCCAAGTATTCTTTGGTCGCCTACTTCTTAGATTGTTCTAGCCTCGGGATTATTTCTTATGGTGGGACCAAGAAATCCTAGTCTGATCTTAAATAAATTAGTTGGACCCTCTTGGTTGGGCCATTTAGCAAGTAGATCTTCAGGGCTGAAATCTCCTTAGATTGTTCTAACTTCAGGATTATTTCTTATGGTTGGATTAAGGAAACCCCAGTATGACATTGCCCACATTAGCTGGATCTAGGACACCCTTGGTTGGACCATTTACTAAGTAGACCCTTTAGGAAGAATTCTGACAATTTCAGAGTTGAAATCTCCGAGTATTCCTTGGCCACCTACTCCTTAGATTGTTTGAGCCTTGGTATTATTTTTTAGGAGGGGAACAAGGAACCGTAGTCTGATGTTGCCCACATTAGGTGATTCTAGGACGTCCTTGGTTGGATCCTTAAGTATGTAGATGCTTTAGGAAAATTTCTGACTATTTAAGAGCTGAAATCTCCGAACATTCCTTGGCCACTTACGTCTTAGATTGTTTCATCCTTATGAGGGTCCAAGGAACCCACGTCTGATATTGCCCACTTTAGCTGGTTCTAGGACCCCCTGCACCAGATTATTCAGTAAGTAAACCCTTAGGGATAAGAAAAAGGAACATCAATCCTAAATTATGTAACATAGAATGCCATTTCTCCAGCATATACTTGCTCACCCATAACATAGCATCCGTAATCTCATTTCACAGGATCCATACATTTGTTTTGCTAATGATGGTCGCGTCTTTGCCATGACTAATCCCCTAATATACCGGCCCCTGTCGCTGGCAGACTACAGAGTGTTTCTGCTGCAGCCGGCTGCAGAGTCTTCCATTTATTAAGCTTAGAGATGTATAAAGAAGTCAATTTGGCCCAGGTATTATATAACAATGTAGACAGACATATAATAGAGCAATCCGTGTCCCCAACAAAATGTTGTAAAATGTGAGATTTTTTTTCTTTGACACTAAAGTAAATTAACTTCAACCTTTATCTTGTAACGTGTAATTTAATACATCCGCAATACGCTCGGCTTCATATCTACAGCTGCTGCTCAGCATTTACCCACTACCACTACTCAACATTATGTGCCCTTAGCCTTGACTTCACGTTATACATCTCATGGACAAAGCCCGCGCCAGATTCTAGATTTATATTCTATAAAATCCTCAATTACAACACAAGACCCATCACTATCCTAGCTATGATATCCCATCCCCAAGACGACTACTGAGTATGATGTATGAGGTACAGTATGGCCGTATTATCCTGTACTGTGACATCACTGTGTGTATTATCCTGTACTGTGACATCACTGTGTGTATTATCCTGTACTGTGACATCACTGTGTGTATTATCCTGTACTGTGACATCACTGTGTGTATTATCCTGTACTGTGACATCACTGTGTGTATTATCTCTGTACTGTGACATCACTGTGTGTATTATCCTGTACTGTGACATCACTGTGTGTATTATCTCTGTACTGTGACATCACTGTGTGTATTATCCCTGTACTGTGACATCACTGTGTGTATTATCTCTGTACTGTGACATCACTGTGTGTATTATCTCTGTACTGTGACATCACTGTGTGTATTATCTCTGTACTGTGACATCACTGTGTGTATTATCTCTGTACTGTGACATCACTGTGTGTATTATCCTGTACTGTGACATCACTGTGTGTATTATCTCTGTACTGTGACATCACTGTGTGTATTATCTCTGTACTGTGACATCACTGTGTGTATTATCTCTGTACTGTGACATCACTGTGTGTATTATCCTGTACTGTGACATCACTGTGTGTATTATCCTGTACTGTGACATCACTGTGTGTATTATCTCTGTACTGTGACATCACTGTGTGTATTATCCTGTACTGTGACATCACTGTGTGTATTATCCCTGTACTGTGACATCACTGTGTGTATTATCCTGTACTGTGACATCACTGTGTGTATTATCTCTGTACTGTGACATCACTGTGTGTATTATCCCTGTACTGTGACATCACTGTGTGTATTATCTCTGTACTGTGACATCACTGTGTGTATTATCTCTGTACTGTGACATCACTGTGTGTATTATCTCTGTACTGTGACATCACTGTGTGTATTATCTCTGTACTGTGACATCACTGTGTGTATTATCTCTGTACTGTGACATCACTGTGTGTATTATCTCTGTACTGTGACATCACTGTGTGTATTATCTCTGTACTGTGACATCACTGTGTGTATTATCCTGTACTGTGACATCACTGTGTGTATTATCCTGTACTGTGACATCACTGTGTGTATTATCTCTGTACTGTGACATCACTGTGTGTATTATCCTGTACTGTGACATCACTGTGTGTATTATCCCTGTACTGTGACATCACTGTGTGTATTATCCTGTACTGTGACATCACTGTGTGTATTATCTCTGTACTGTGACATCACTGTGTGTATTATCTCTGTACTGTGACATCACTGTGTGTATTATCCAGTACTGTGACATCACTGTGTGTATTATCTCTGTACTGTGACATCACTGTGTGTATTATCCTGTACTGTGACATCACTGTGTGTATTATCTCTGTACAGTGACATCACTGTGTGTATTATCCTGTACTGTGACATCACTGTGTATATTATCTCTGTACTGTGACATCACTGTGTGCATTATCCTGTACTGTGACATCACTGTGTGTATTATCCTGTACTGTGACATCACTGTGTGTATTATCTCTGTACTGTGACATCACTGTGTGTATTATCTCTGTACTGTGACATCACTGTGTGTATTATCCTGTACTGTGACATCACTGTGTGTATTATCCTGTACTGTGACATCACTGTGTGCATTATCCTGTACTGTGACATCACTGTGTGTATTATCTCTGTACTGTGACATCACTGTGTGTATTATCTCTGTACTGTGACATCACTGTGTGTATTATCCTGTACTGTGACATCACTGTGTGTATTATCCTGTACTGTGACATCACTGTGTGTATTATCCCTGTACTGTGACATCACTGTGTGTATTATCTCTGTAATGTGACATCACTGTGTGTATTATCCCTGTACTGTGACATCACTGTGTGTATTATCTCTGTACTGTGACATCACTGTGTGTATTATCTCTGTACTGTGACATCACTGTGTGTATTATCCCTGTACTGTGACATCACTGTGTGTATTATCCTGTACTGTGACATCACTGTGTGTATTATCTCTATACTGTGACATCACTGTGTATATTATCCTGTACTGTGACATCACTGTGTGTATTATCTCTGTACTGTGACATCACTGTGTGTATTATCCTGTACTGTGACATCACTGTGTGTATTATCTCTGTACTGTGACATCACTGTGTGTATTATCTCTGTACTGTGACATCACTGTGTGTATTATCCTGTACTGTGACATCACTGTGTGTATTATCTCTGTACTGTGACATCACTGTGTGTATTATCTCTGTACTGTGACATCACTGTGTGTATTATCTCTGTACTGTGACATCACTGTATGTATTATCTCTGTACTGTGACATCACTGTGTGTATTATCCTGTACTGTGACATCACTGTGTATATTATCTCTGTACTGTGACATCACTGTGTGCATTATCCTGTACTGTGACATCACTGTGTGTATTATCCTGTACTGTGACATCACTGTGTGTATTATCTCTGTACTGTGACATCACTGTGTGTATTATCTCTGTACTGTGACATCACTGTGTGTATTATCCTGTACTGTGACATCACTGTGTGTATTATCCTGTACTGTGACATCACTGTGTGCATTATCCTGTACTGTGACATCACTGTGTGTATTATCTCTGTACTGTGACATCACTGTGTGTATTATCTCTGTACTGTGACATCACTGTGTGTATTATCCTGTACTGTGACATCACTGTGTGTATTATCCTGTACTGTGACATCACTGTGTGTATTATCCCTGTACTGTGACATCACTGTGTGTATTATCTCTGTAATGTGACATCACTGTGTGTATTATCCCTGTACTGTGACATCACTGTGTGTATTATCTCTGTACTGTGACATCACTGTGTGTATTATCTCTGTACTGTGACATCACTGTGTGTATTATCCCTGTACTGTGACATCACTGTGTGTATTATCCTGTACTGTGACATCACTGTGTGTATTATCTCTATACTGTGACATCACTGTGTATATTATCCTGTACTGTGACATCACTGTGTGTATTATCTCTGTACTGTGACATCACTGTGTGTATTATCCTGTACTGTGACATCACTGTGTGTATTATCTCTGTACTGTGACATCACTGTGTGTATTATCTCTGTACTGTGACATCACTGTGTGTATTATCCTGTACTGTGACATCACTGTGTGTATTATCTCTGTACTGTGACATCACTGTGTGTATTATCTCTGTACTGTGACATCACTGTGTGTATTATCTCTGTACTGTGACATCACTGTATGTATTATCTCTGTACTGTGACATCACTGTGTGTATTATCCTGTACTGTGACATCACTGTGTGTATTATCCTGTACTGTGACATCACTGTGTGTATTATCCTGTACTGTGACATCACTGTGTGTATTATCTCTGTACTGTGACATCACTGTGTGCATTATCCTGTACTGTGACATCACTGTGTGTATTATCTCTGTACTGTGACATCACTGTGTGTATTATCTCTGTACTGTGACATCACTGTGTGTATTATCTCTGTACTGTGACATCACTGTGTGTATTATCTCTGTACTGTGACATCACTGTGTGCATTATCCTGTACTGTGACATCACTGTGTGTATTATCCTGTACTGTGACATCACTGTGTGTATTATCTCTGTACTGTGACATCACTGTGTGTATTATCTCTGTACTGTGACATCACTGTGTGTATTATCTCTGTACTGTGACATCACTGTGTGTATTATCCCTGTACTGTGACATCACTGTGTGTATTATCCTGTACTGTGACATCACTGTGTGTATTATCTCTATACTGTGACATCACTGTGTGTATTATCCTGTACTGTGACATCACTGTGTGTATTATCTCTGTACTGTGACATCACTGTGTGTATTATCCTGTACTGTGACATCACTGTGTGTATTATCCTGTACTGTGACATCACTGTGTGTATTATCTCTGTACTGTGACATCACTGTGTGTATTATCTCTGTACTGTGACATCACTGTGTGTATTATCTCTGTACTGTGACATCACTGTGTGTATTATCCCTGTACTGTGACATCACTGTGTGTATTATCCTGTACTGTGACATCACTGTGTGTATTATCTCTGTACTGTGACATCACTGTGTGTATTATCCTGTACTGTGACATCACTGTGTGTATTATCTCTGTACTGTGACATCACTGTGTGTATTATCTCTGTACTGTGACATCACTGTGTGTATTATCCCTGTACTGTGACATCACTGTGTGTATTATCTCTGTACTGTGACATCACTGTGTGTATTATCCTGTACTGTGACATCACTGTGTGTATTATCTCTGTACTGTGACATCACTGTGTGTATTATCTCTGTACTGTGACATCACTGTGTGTATTATCCCTGTACTGTGACATCACTGTGTGTATTATCTCTGTACTGTGACATCACTGTGTGTATTATCCTGTACTGTGACATCACTGTGTGTATTATCTCTGTACTGTGACATCACTGTGTGTATTATCCTGTACTGTGACATCACTGTGTGTATTATCCTGTACTGTGACATCACTGTGTGTATTATCCTGTACTGTGACATCACTGTGTGTATTATCCTGTACTGTGACATCACTGTGTGTATTATCTCTATACTGTGACATCACTGTGTGTATTATCCTGTACTGTGACATCACTGTGTGTATTATCTCTGTACTGTGACATCACTGTGTGTATTATCCTGTACTGTGACATCACTGTGTGTATTATCTCTGTACTGTGACATCACTGTGTGTATTAGCTCTGTACTGTGACATCACTGTGTGTATTATCTCTGTACTGTGACATCACTGTGTGTATTATCTCTGTACTGTGACATCACTGTGTGTATTATCCTGTACTGTGACATCACTGTGTGTATTATCTCTGTACTGTGACATCACTGTGTGTATTATCTCTGTACTGTGACATCACTGTGTGTATTATCTCTGTACTGTGACATCACTGTGTGTATTATCCTGTACTGTGACATCACTGTGTGTATTATCCTGTACTGTGACATCACTGTGTGTATTATCCCTGTACTGTGAAATCACTGTGTGTATTATCTCTGTACTGTGACATCACTGTGTGTATTATCCTGTACTGTGACATCACTGTGTGTATTATCTCTGTACTGTGACATCACTGTGTGTATTATCTCTGTACTGTGACATCACTTTCTATCTACTTCTAATTAGAGGAACTAAAAATGGAGAACTTTTCCTTCTACAATGTTGCAGCTATTGGTTTCCATATGAGGGCAGTTGTAACATTTATAGAAAGTTAATGAGTTCTGTGGACCCTAGTAGCCTTGTTGTACCTTGTTATGACATTATTGTGCACCATCTGACAGTAGGGTTCCTTTCTTTCTCTTACCCCATACAACCTACTCCTTCAGCCAGTCCTCTGCCGTGTAGATAAGACCGTACAATTCTCTCCAGGGAGTCATTATCTAACCACAGAACCAACATACTTCCCCGATTCCCCTTATCTCCATTGTGGTACATAAAAAGCGTGTATGAAGACTCTCTATAATTGAGTCTTTATGTGGATCGTTCCTTTAAACCTGTCTTCTATTTTCAATTACGGCCATCGTAACCGCTATTAATTAAAATTCTTTGTGGGAAATTAGATGTAACCTATGCATTGGCGTGTAAATGTCTTTATATTGAAGGTTATGGGGCGGGTGAAAGGTTCCGCTTGCGGCTTTATCATAAACGCTTTCATTATAATATGTGAATAAGACCTCCATTGTTATGGTGATCAATAAGCATTTTCCGCCTGGTTTAATTATTCTCATTCAGGCTTTGTGGAATTATTTTATGCAGAAATTTCTTTATTCTGGAAGATGAGACAATAAATGTTAGAAAAATAAAACATCCTATTAGGAATTGCAGAGTTGAAGATCCTGTAGAAGATCTTCTTACAGCGGCTATAAAAAATATCTCCAGCCTTGGAGGAATCGGCGTGTCCATGTCTTACATGGAGAGTCTATTGGTTTCAATGGAAAAGGTGTAATACCTGATTTCCCCTCTGGAGGTGCTGCAGGGAAATGCAACACCATGCACAGATCACAAGTAATCTCCGGAGGTCTAAAGCAGTGGGATAGTACAAGATCACTCCATGGGTAACCTTTCTAACAAAAATAGATGGCCCCGAGCAGTCAAGGCTTTAACTTAACAAAGACCAAGGAACTTTTGAAGGAAGTGTAAAACTGACATATGTGAGAATCGGGCTCTATGGTATTATAAAGACACAATAGATCATCCTCTTATTAGCGAACAAGGAAGATGTACGGTAGACTGCCAGCCAAAGGAAATCAATGTTCAGATGAACCATTCATGTGTAATGTAGAATATAATCTCCAAAATGAGGAGGTGAATAGTCCAAATGCAATGTAGCAGGAAGTTCTGAAGGTCAAGACGAGTCAAGCGGCGCCAGTATAGTGCGGAGTCCAAGAAAATAAGGTCATGCCGAAGCTACATGAGCGACAACGGAATATATTGTATATAACACATAGAAAAGCTACATGAATGACAATAGAATGTATTGTATATACTGTACTGTGACATCACTGTGTGTATTATCCCTGTACTGTGACATCACTGTGTGTATTATCCTGTACTGTGACATCACTGTGTGTATTATCCTGTACTGTGACATCACTGTGTGTATTATCTCTGTACTGTGACATCACTGTGTGTATTATCTCTGTACTGTGACATCACTGTGTGTATTATCTCTGTACTGTGACATCACTGTGTGTATTATCTCTGTACTGTGACATCACTGTGTGTATTATCTCTGTACTGTGACATCACTGTGTGTATTATCTCTGTACTGTGACATCACTGTGTGTATTATCCTGTACTGTGACATCACTGTGTGTATTATCTCTGTACTGTGACATCACTGTGTGTATTATCCTGTACTGTGACATCACTGTGTGTATTATCTCTGTACTGTGACATCACTGTGTGTATTATCTCTGTACTGTGACATCATTGTGTGTATTATCTCTGTACTGTGACATCACTGTGTGTATTATCCTGTACTGTGACATTACTGTGTGTATTATCCCTGTACTGTGACATCACTGTGTGTATTATCCTGTACTGTGACATCACTGTGTGTATTATCTCTGTACTGTGACATCACTGTGTGTATTATCCTGTACTGTGACATCACTGTGTGTATTATCCCTGTACTGTGACATCACTGTGTGTATTATCCTGTACTGTGACATCACTGTGTGTATTATCCTGTACTGTGACATCACTGTGTGTATTATCCCTGTACTGTGACATCATTGTGTGTATTATCTCTATACTGTGACATCACTGTGTGTATTATCTCTGTACTGTGACATCACTGTGTGTATTATCCCTGTACTGTTACATCACTGTGTGTATTATCCTGTACTGTGACATCACTGTGTGTATTATCCTGTACTGTGACATCACTGTGTGTATTATCTCTGTACTGTGACATCACTGTGTGTATTATCCTGTACTGTGACATTACTGTGTGTATTATCCCTGTACTGTGACATCACTGTGTGTATTATCTCTGTACTGTGACATCACTGTGTGTATTATCCTGTACTGTGACATTACTGTGTGCATTATCCCTGTACTGTGACATCACTGTGTGTATTATCCTGTACTGTGACATCACTGTGTGTATTATCTCTGTACTGTGACATCACTGTGTGTATTATCCTGTACTGTGACATCACTGTGTGTATTATCCTGTACTGTGACATCACTGTGTGTATTATCCCTGTACTGTGACATCACTGTGTGTATTATCCTGTACTGTGACATCACTGTGTGTATTATCCTGTACTGTGACATCACTGTGTGTATTATCCCTGTACTGTGACATCATTGTGTGTATTATCTCTGTACTGTGACATCACTGTGTGCATTATCTCTATACTGCGACATCACTGTGTGTATTATCTCTGTACTGTGACATCACTGTGTGTATTATCCCTGTACTGTGACATCACTGTGTGTATTATCCTGTACTGTGACATCACTGTGTGTATTATCCTGTACTGTGACATCACTGTGTGTTTTATCTCTGTACTGTGACATCACTGTGTGTATTATCCTGTACTGTGACATCACTGTCTGTATTATCCCTGTACTGTGACATCACTGTGTGTATTATCTCTGTACTGTGACATCACTGTGTGTATTATCCTGTACTGTGACATCACTGTGTGTATTATCCTGTACTGTGACATCACTGTGTGTATTATCTCTGTACTGTGACATCACTGTGTGTATTATCTCTGTACTGTGACATCACTGTGTGTATTATCTCTGTACTGTGACATCACTGTGTGTATTATCCTGTACTGTGACATCACTTTGTGTATTATCCCTGTACTGTGACATCACTGTGTGTACTATCCTGTACTGTGACATCACTGTGTGTATTATCTCTGTACTGTGACATCACTGTGTGTATTATCCTGTACTGTGACATCACTGTGTGTATTATCCTGTACTGTGACATCACTGTGTGTATTATCCTGTACTGTGACATCACTGTGTGTATTATCCTGTACTGTGACATCACTGTGTGTATTATCCTGTACTGTGACATCACTGTGTGTATTATCTCTGTACTGTGACATCACTGTGTGTATTATCCTGTACTGTGACATCACTGTGTGTATTATCCTGTACTGTGACATTACTGTGTGTATTATCTCTGTACTGTGACATCACTGTGTGTATTATCCCTGTACTGTGACATCACTGTGTGTATCATCTCTGTACTGTGACATCACTGTGTGTATTATCTCTGTACTGTGACATCACTGTGTGTATTATCCCTGTACTGTGACATCACTGTGTGTATTATCCTGTACTGTGACATCACTGTGTGTATTATCCTGTACTGTGACATCACTGTGTGTATTATCCTGTACTGTGACATCACTGTGTGTATTATCCTGTACTGTGACATCACTGTGTGTATTATCTCTGTACTGTGACATCACTGTGTGTATTATCCTGTACTGTGACATCACTGTCTGTATTATCCCTGTACTGTGACATCACTGTGTGTATTATCTCTGTACTGTGACATCACTGTGTGTATTATCCTGTACTGTGACATCACTGTGTGTATTATCCTGTACTGTGACATCACTGTGTGTATTATCTCTGTACTGTGACATCACTGTGTGTATTATCTCTGTACTGTGACATCACTGTGTGTATTATCTCTGTACTGTGACATCACTGTGTGTATTATCCTGTACTGTGACATCACTTTGTGTATTATCCCTGTACTGTGACATCACTGTGTGTACTATCCTGTACTGTGACATCACTGTGTGTATTATCTCTGTACTGTGACATCACTGTGTGTATTATCCTGTACTGTGACATCACTGTGTGTATTATCCTGTACTGTGACATCACTGTGTGTATTATCCTGTACTGTGACATCACTGTGTGTATTATCCTGTACTGTGACATCACTGTGTGTATTATCCTGTACTGTGACATCACTGTGTGTATTATCCTGTACTGTGACATCACTGTGTGTATTATCTCTGTACTGTGACATCACTGTGTGTATTATCCTGTACTGTGACATCACTGTGTGTATTATCCTGTACTGTGACATTACTGTGTGTATTATCTCTGTACTGTGACATCACTGTGTGTATTATCCCTGTACTGTGACATCACTGTGTGTATCATCTCTGTACTGTGACATCACTGTGTGTATTATCTCTGTACTGTGACATCACTGTGTGTATTATCCCTGTACTGTGACATCACTGTGTGTATTATCCTGTACTGTGACATCACTGTGTGTATTATCCTGTACTGTGACATCACTGTGTGTATTATCCTGTACTGTGACATCACTGTGTGTATTATCCTGTACTGTGACATCACTGTGTGTATTATCCTGTACTGTGACATCACTGTGTGTATTATCTCTGTACTGTGACATCACTGTGTGTATTATCCTGTACTGTGACATCACTGTGTGTATTATCTCTGTACTGTGACATCACTGTGTGTATTATCCCTGTACTGTGACATCACTGTGTGTATTATCTGTGTACTGTGACATCACTGTGTGTATTATCCTGTACTGTGACATCACTGTGTGTATTATCTCTGTACTGTGACATCACTGTGTGTATTATCTCTGTACTGTGACATCACTGTGTGTATTATCCTGTACTGTGACATCACTGTGTGTATTACTTCTGTACTGTGACATCACTGTGTGTATTATCTCTGTACTGTGACATCACTGTGTGTATTATCCCTGTACTGTGACATCACTGTGTGTATTATCTCTGTACTGTGACATCACTGTGTGTATTATCCCTGTACTGTGACATCACTGTGTGTATTATCTCTGTACTGTGACATCACTGTGTGTATTATCCTGTACTGTGACATCACTGTGTGTATTATCTCTGTACTGTGACATCACTGTGTGTATTATCTCTGTACTGTGACATCACTGTGTGTATTATCCTGTACTGTGACATCACTTTGTGTATTATCCCTGTACTGTGACATCACTGTGTGTACTATCCTGTACTGTGACATCACTGTGTGTATTATCTCTGTACTGTGACATCACTGTGTGTATTATCCTGTACTGTGACATCACTGTGTGTATTATCCTGTACTGTGACATCACTGTGTGTATTATCCTGTACTGTGACATCACTGTGTTTATTATCCTGTACTGTGACATCACTGTGTGTATTATCCTGTACTGTGACATCACTGTGTGTATTATCTCTGTACTGTGACATCACTGTGTGTATTATCCTGTACTGTGACATCACTGTGTGTATTATCCTGTACTGTGACATTACTGTGTGTATTATCTCTGTACTGTGACATCACTGTGTGTATTATCCCTGTACTGTGACATCACTGTGTGTATCATCTCTGTACTGTGACATCACTGTGTGTATTATCTCTGTACTGTGACATCACTGTGTGTATTATCCCTGTACTGTGACATCACTGTGTGTATTATCCTGTACTGTGACATCACTGTGTGTATTATCCTGTACTGTGACATCACTGTGTGTATTATCCTGTACTGTGACATCACTGTGTGTATTATCTCTGTACTGTGACATCACTGTGTGTATTATCCTGTACTGTGACATCACTGTGTGTATTATCCTGTACTGTGACATTACTGTGTGTATTATCTCTGTACTGTGACATCACTGTGTGTATTATCCCTGTACTGTGACATCACTGTGTGTATCATCTCTGTACTGTGACATCACTGTGTGTATTATCTCTGTACTGTGACATCACTGTGTGTATTATCCCTGTACTGTGACATCACTGTGTGTATTATCCTGTACTGTGACATCACTGTGTGTATTATCCTGTACTGTGACATCACTGTGTGTATTATCCTGTACTGTGACATCACTGTGTGTATTATCCTGTACTGTGACATCACTGTGTGTATTATCCTGTACTGTGACATCACTGTGTGTATTATCTCTGTACTGTGACATCACTGTGTGTATTATCCTGTACTGTGACATCACTGTGTGTATTATCTCTGTACTGTGACATCACTGTGTGTATTATCCCTGTACTGTGACATCACTGTGTGTATTATCTCTGTACTGTGACATCACTGTGTGTATTATCTCTGTACTGTGACATCACTGTGTGTATTATCTCTGTACTGTGACATCACTGTGTGTATTATCCTGTACTGTGACATCACTGTGTGTATTACTTCTGTACTGTGACATCACTGTGTGTATTATCTCTGTACTGTGACATCACTGTGTGTATTATCCCTGTACTGTGACATCACTGTGTGTATTATCTCTGTACTGTGACATCACTGTGTGTATTATCCCTGTACTGTGACATCACTGTGTGTATTATCTCTGTACTGTGACATCACTGTGTGTATTATCCTGTACTGTGACATCACTGTGTGTATTATCTCTGTACTGTGACATCACTGTGTGTATTATCTCTGTACTGTGACATCACTGTGTGTATTATCCTGTACTGTGACATCACTTTGTGTATTATCCCTGTACTGTGACATCACTGTGTGTACTATCCTGTACTGTGACATCACTGTGTGTATTATCTCTGTACTGTGACATCACTGTGTGTATTATCCTGTACTGTGACATCACTGTGTGTATTATCCTGTACTGTGACATCACTGTGTGTATTATCCTGTACTGTGACATCACTGTGTGTATTATCCTGTACTGTGACATCACTGTGTGTATTATCCTGTACTGTGACATCACTGTGTGTATTATCTCTGTACTGTGACATCACTGTGTGTATTATCCTGTACTGTGACATCACTGTGTGTATTATCCTGTACTGTGACATTACTGTGTGTATTATCTCTGTACTGTGACATCACTGTGTGTATTATCCCTGTACTGTGACATCACTGTGTGTATCATCTCTGTACTGTGACATCACTGTGTGTATTATCTCTGTACTGTGACATCACTGTGTGTATTATCCCTGTACTGTGACATCACTGTGTGTATTATCCTGTACTGTGACATCACTGTGTGTATTATCCTGTACTGTGACATCACTGTGTGTATTATCCTGTACTGTGACATCACTGTGTGTATTATCCTGTACTGTGACATCACTGTGTGTATTATCCTGTACTGTGACATCACTGTGTGTATTATCTCTGTACTGTGACATCACTGTGTGTATTATCCTGTACTGTGACATCACTGTGTGTATTATCTCTGTACTGTGACATCACTGTGTGTATTATCCCTGTACTGTGACATCACTGTGTGTATTATCTCTGTACTGTGACATCACTGTGTGTATTATCCTGTACTGTGACATCACTGTGTGTATTATCTCTGTACTGTGACATCACTGTGTGTATTATCTCTGTACTGTGACATCACTGTGTGTATTATCCTGTACTGTGACATCACTGTGTGTATTACTTCTGTACTGTGACATCACTGTGTGTATTATCTCTGTACTGTGACATCACTGTGTGTATTATCCCTGTACTGTGACATCACTGTGTGTATTATCTCTGTACTGTGACATCACTGTGTGTATTATCCTGTACTGTGACATCACTGTGTGTATTATCCCTGTACTGTGACATCACTGTGTGTATTATCCCTGTACTGTGACATCACTGTGTGTATTATCTCTGTACTGTGACATCACTGTGTGTATTATCCTGTACTGTGACATCACTGTGTGTATTATCTCTGTACTGTGACATCACTGTGTGTATTATCCTGTACTGTGACATCACTAAGTGTATTATCCCTGTACTGTCTCTATACCAGTATTATCAGTCTCTGTATATATAGAGTTATTTGTTATATTCACTGCCAGAAATCAGATTGTGACACATGCAGGACACATGGACATCCCCTTTAACAGTTACTTTATATTAGACTACACATTAAAAGAAACATAAACCAGACCTGAGGCATTTCCAAGTCTAATAATAAGGAAAGCTCTTGCCTCGGGATCAATGTATATTTCTCCTCCGCATTATTTGTCTTCGGTATCTCAGACCTGTCTCATCTGAGTTTCGTCTTTGATGGGAAATCAATATTATTTGTGGATTTCGTTATAAATGATAAAGTCTGTAATTAAATTAATGGAGACATAAATGAAGAACAAATAAGACTTAATCCTGGAGACAAAGCAGTTTGAGCCGGGAATAAGACTGGGGATGCCGCAGGGCACACGGGGCAGCCTCCAGGTACCCAGGGTATAGGCATAGTCCTACTTAAAGGGATTGTCCAGTTTCAGCATATACATGTTACTGTTTGTAGAATCAAAAGCTCTACAATTCTGCAATATACTTTCTGGAGTAATTCCTTACAGCTCTCTAGATCTCTGCTTGCTGTTATTTTTGGTTTAATTCTATGGGAGAAAAATCAGTCCATGGTCATGTGATAGACAACCCATAGTCATAGGATAGACAGTCCATGGTCATATGATAGACAGTCCATGGTCATATGATAGACAGTCCATGGTCATATGATAGACAGCCCATAGTCGTGATAAACAATCCATAGTCATATGATAGACAGTGCATGGTCATGTGATAGACAGTCCATATTCATGTGATAAACAGTCCATGGTCATGTGATAGACAATCCATGGTCATGTGATAGACAGTCCATGGTCATATGATACACAATCCATAGTCAAGTGATAGACAGCCCATAGTCATGTGATAGACAGTCCATGGTCATGTGATAGACAGTTTATGGTCATATTATAGACAGTGCATGGTCATGTGATAGACAGTCCATGGTCATATTATAGACAGTGCATGGTCATGTGATAGACAGTCCATGGTCATATGATAGACAGCCCATAGTCATGTGATAGACAGTCCATAGTCATATGAGAGATAGTCCATAGTCATGTGATAGACAGTTTATGGTCATATTATAGACAGTGCATGGTCATGTGATAGACAGTCCATGGTCATATTATAGACAGTGCATGGTCATGTGATAGACAGTCCATGGTCATATGATACACAATCCATAGTCAAGTGATAGACAGCTCATAGTCATGTGATAGACAGCCCATAGTCATGTGATAGACAGTCCATGATCATGTGATAGACAGTCCATAGTCATGTGATAGACAGTTTATGGTCATATTATAGACAGTGCATGGTCATATGAGAGATAGTCCATAGTCATGTGATAGACAATCCATAGTCATGTGATAGACAGCCCATAGTCATGTGATAGACAATCCATAGTCATGTGATAGACAGTCCATGGTCATATGATAGACAGCCCATAGTCATGTGATAAACAGTCCATAGTCATGTGATAGATAGTCCATGATCATAAAATAGACTTCCACTGCCCCACGTCAGTACAGAGCGGGGTACTGTTTGCCTGCATGAGACGCGTTTCAGGTAGATCTCCAATAGGTGGCACTAGAGAGAGAGATAATTTGCATACTATTTCCCAGAAAGCATTGCGCCTATACCAGTCAGCAGCCTCTGCGACTAGGAACGTAACCCCCTCTAGAGCTTTAGCCCAAGTCATAAATATATTTAATTATTTTTATAATTTTTTCCCTGTTTTATGACTTCATATACATTTATAGGTTGGGCTCGCTTCCAATGACATAATAAACAGAAATGAAGCACGGGGGGGTGCAAAGTCAATCTACAGAGTATTGCAATGCTCACATCGTAACGCAAACATCGCAACTCATAAAATTCATGGCTTTGCTTCTCTAAACAAACAACATCAAATAAATCTCCAAGAACTTGCCCTGTGTATAATGGTATGGTGGCACAGAGGATGCGTGAGTTATCGGCAACCTGCTTTACTGTACCGTACATCTGCTCGCAACCTTCATTCATTCCAATTCATGTCGCAATATCAAGCCATAAGTCAAAACGCTTTCCAAATGTCAATGAGCATCTGGCCCGGTAATGGCGCCGACCGCGCTGCTCCATTGTCTTATATTGGACTCGTTAATTATTTACAACAATTTTTACAAATGACTGGGAAATAAATTTTGTATCTTTACAGTAAAATCAAAGTTTTGTGAGCGGATAATTTTATGGCTTTTACCGCCCCCCTCACTTCTACTTTCGGAGACTTCTTTACGGCTGTTTTTGTTGGGGGTTTTTTCCATTGGCAATTTTTTGGGTATGGAAAGGATGGGATGACACAGAGGGTTAAAGGGATTTGGGGGTGATTTGGGGGCGGATTCTGCAACAGATTCCACCCAGATTCTGCCTCCCAAGAGGTCACAGCAGGAACCCGAAAAAATAAGCGCCCTGCTTAGGGTTGAGCCGATCTTGAGATTTCAAGATCGATTTTAAAATCCAATTTCCGATCATTTTCCAGCCGATCGCGATCGTGAAATTTGCTTGATCGCCGATTGGAATTCGATCGCTCATCCATAGTCAATGCTTCTCTATGGGAAAAGTCACTTTTAGGGTTGAGCCGATCTTGAGATAACCTCCGACCTCGATCCTGCTGGAAAAGATCGGGATCGGAATTCTGATCGCAATTGTGAAATTTATTCGATGGCCAATCGGAAAGTGATCTTTTCCGATCCGATCGCTCAACCCTAGTCCTGCTCGATCTTGCTGCGAATACAGCAGCTCGAGAATTCCTGCAGGTTATATCCATTCATCTCTGCCTAATCATCAGCAAAATACCACGACTGAATGTAGACACCGTTGCGAGTAGCCGACGGAGGAAAATGAAGAGGAATTGTGAACAGCCCCATATTGCATTAAAAGGGTTGTCCATAGTATAGGGCATCAATTTTAATTGGCGGGGGTCCCAGTAGATCAAAAAATTATGTCCTATCTTATGGGGGGTTTAACACTTTATGTTAGGCAGATCCCCCATCACATCCATCACATGCACTCTGTGAAGGACCTTAAAAGCAAGTGTTCACTCTTACTGCAGTGCCTCCGCAGGAAAAATTAAGTATTACATGATGCCTATTGAAATTAATGAGCTGCTCCGGTTAAAGATGGACGTCTTGAGTCCTCCAGAGATTCTCTTTGTAGCCACTTTCTACTTTGGCTAATAGATGGGAGTTCATAAGGAGACGCTCATCTCTGGTAACTCATGGAGGGGATTTGTCAAGACCTTCATTCTTGATAATCCAAGTGGCACGAGAGGATGCAGCTCATCCCAAATCAGGCACCCACACCAACTCTTAGCAACATATACACCAATAAACCATAAACCAGACCGCCCATGCCATCCCACCTAAGCACTCTCAGGACAGTGACAATGGCCATATAAAAAGAGAAAAAAGTTGGAATTTTCTGACTTTTATGCGCAACAAATTGCAACTTTTTTATCCCTTGTATGTTTGAATATTGACATACAATGAATTATAAATTTCCCCATAATTTTCTAAAAGCAGACAATGCTGGAGGACCTGCATGCTCATACATGTCACACATTCACATAAAATCAATGTACACAGTGTAATGCTCTGTTACACCTGCGGAGGCACTGTGAGGAAAATGCTCAGCGGCTACAAAGTTTCTTATCTATTGCAACAGATTGCAGCCTGTGATCGACCTGTTGTCATGTGATCGACCACCCCTGGAATAGTATGTATATAATATATACATGTATATAAAGTACCTGGTTACATTTACCTATTTACTGACGACAACAAAATTGTCAAAATAGGAAAAGAGACTTTGTTATTCTCAGTAAAACATCTGTGAACAGGAGAAGCCTCGTCTGACACATGTGAAGCCTCCGCCTTAGTGTTTCTGTAATATATATAATCATACAACATAAGAGGGATATACGGTATTGTCTAAGGCTGCGACACTTTAACCATTCAAGGCATCGATGTCACGCAGTTACTTCGCTTGTGCGTCGGTCTCATCCTTCGTGCAGCTCTTACAAATGAGAAACCCATTCTCCAGTCCGCTCGGAGCAGGTGCTTTCTGCAGATTAAATAGTGGATTTCTCCAAAAGAAAAAAAAAGACTTAAAGAAGAACACCGCTCCAAGATTCACTAAGTGCAACCCCATTATAAAGGCAAATGCAACGTTACCCATTATAGGCATTTACTAATATCTGCAGTGGTGGAAATAAAGTCGTCCCCAGCACAAAGCCAGACCTGGAGTCTGCACATGAGTTATACAATGTCCAGCTTGTATACTTTTAGGGTACCCCGGGGCGCTCTCAGGGACACCTTAGAAGCAGCCAGCTTACTTTATACAAAATAGTCATCCCACAGCTCAGCACCATGAACTGCAGTGCAGCAATGTGAATAGGCCACATGCAAGTGAGGGAGGAGTGCACTGCCGGATGGAGACAGGACGGGCCATAGCTCGGACTCTGGTAGTCCTGAATGATTGCTTGCATGCACAGTGCTGGATTCTGGACTCCGGCCCAATGCTGTGTTTCTGTGCATGGGAACAAGATGAAATTGATGCTGCATTTGCCTAATGTGATCCTCCAGGTTGTACCCACCAATGTCTAAGGAGCTGTTAATACTCTTGCCTAGTCTAAAATATTTAAATTGTACTGTAACCCTATCCCTACTAACCACGTATCCTTATACCATAACCCTAACCCTACTATCTACCTCTCCTTGTACTATAACCCTAACCCTACTATCTACCTCTCCTTGCACTATAACCCTAACCCTACTAACCACCTCTCCTTGTACTATAACCCTAACCCTACTGTCTACCTCTCCTTGTACTATAACCGTAACCCTACTATCTACCTCTCCTTGTACTATAACCCTAACCCTACTATCTACCTCTCCTTGTACTATAACCCTAAGCCTACTATCTACCTCTCCTTGTACTATAACCCTAACCCTACTAACCACCTCTCCTTGTACTATAACCCTAACCCTACTATCTACCTCTCCTTGTACTATAACCCTAACCCTACTATCTACCTCTCCTTGTACTATAACCCTAACCCTACTATCTACCTCTCCTTGTACTATAACCCTAACCCTACTATCTACCTCTCCTTGTACTATAACCCTAACCCTACTAACCACCTCTCCTTGTACTATAACCCTAACCCTACTGTCTACCTCTCCTTGTACTATAACCGTAACCCTACTATCTACCTCTCCTTGTAGTATAACCCTAACCCTACTATCTACCTCTCCTTGTACTATAACCCTAAGCCTACTATCTACCTCTCCTTGTACTATAACCCTAACCCTACTAACCACCTCTCCTTGTACTATAACCCTAACCCTACTATCTACCTCTCCTTGTACTATAACCCTAACCCTACTATCTACCTCTCCTTGTACTATAACCCTAACCCTACTATCTACCTCTCCTTGTACTATAACCCTAACCCTACTATCTACCTCTCCTTGTACTATAACCCTAATTCTACTATCTACCTCTCCTTGTACTATAACCCTAACCCTACTATCTACCTCTCCTTGTACTATAACCCTAACCCTACTATCTACCTCTCCTTGTACTATAACCCTAACCCTACTATCTACCTCTCCTTGTACTATAACCCTAACCCTACTATCTACCTCTCCTTGTACTATAACCCTAACCCTACTAACCACCTCTCCTTGTACTATAACCCTAACCCTACTATCTACCTCTCCTTGTACTATAACTGTAACCCTACTATCTACCTCTCCTTGTAGTATAACCCTAACCCTACTAACCACGTATCCTTAAACCATAACCCTAGCCCTACTGTCTACCTCTCCTTGTACTATAACCCTAACCCTACTAACCACGTATCCTTATACCCGAACCCTAACCCTACCGTCTACCTCTCCTTGTACTATAACCCTAAACCTACTATCTACCTCTCCTTGTCCTATAACCCTAACCCTACTAACTATCCTTGTACTATAACTCCACTAACAACCCTTGTACTTTAACCCTATCCCTACTAACTACCTATCCTTTATACTATAACCCTAACATTACTATCTACTTCTCCTTGTACTATAACCCTACTAAACCCATATCCTTATACCATAACCCTAACCCTACTATCTACCTCTCCTTGTAGTATATAAGTATATAGGGAGCTGCATTTCATGAGCTGGCACTAGAGCAAGTTTCCTTTTTGTTTCCACTAGGGGCAGCTTATTTGCATATTCTTTCCCAGAATTCATAGCAGTGCATGTATGGTGTGTAAGCCTTTGCACACCGAACAGTGGCCACCGACAGGGACATAGTACCCCTTTATGACCCGGTAATGATAGGTCATGAAATTCATTCAATGCAACCTAACACATAGTACGGGACTGATTTAAGGTCTCCCCTTTATCTTGCAGGCCCCCATGCAACTGCACAGATTACACGTATGCTATATCCACTCTTTACTCGGTATTCAATTTGTATGGACTGACAATGCAATTCAACGTATAGGAGACTGTAAGTCAAGGAGGCTGATTTCTGTTTCGCGGAGGGTTCTTGTAAGGAAACAGAATTATCTATTTATGTTCTGCCAGCTCCCCTGTTCACTTTGGGTTGAGTTTGAGTAATGCTGCCTGCAATTTCCATTTGCTCCAGGCGTCTATTTTGTGCGAGTGCCTGTAGCATGCACCACTGCCTCCTGTACGATGCATCAGTCTCTTCCAGCAAGCTCTATTCATTTCAAGGCGCTAGTGGCATGAGTGACAAATATACTTTACAATTACTCTCTCCGAAGTGATGCAGGACAAGAAAAAAAGATGATTAAAAAAGATCTGGATGGGGCACAATGCTAGAGACGGCTAGAAAATTGGGGAAAAATTCTGCAGAAAATGTGATGTTGTTGCCAACTTCTTAGGGGGATTTCAATGGTATATAAGAAATAGCTTTGATCCATGGCAGGTGCTATGGAGGACCAAGGCTTGGGGATTGGGCAGAAGACAATATTTGGGCACTGACATTTCAGCAACAGTAGTGGGAGAGGAATGAGGCTTGTGAATATATGGGGTTTGGTTTTGGGTCGGATAATCTAAGGGTCTGGTCTGGGTTTAGGTCATTTATGGTTTCGATCTGAGGTCTATAATTTGGATTTGGTTTGAGGTCTGATAAGTTTGACCTATGATAACTTACATGTCTGATAATTTAGCATTGCAATAAATTTAGGGGTGCTTTTTAGGGTCTAACCTGAGTAAAGATGGATTTAGGGGTCTGGTCTGAGGTTCCCTGGACCGACCCAATGGAATGATCCAAGAGATCCAACCATAGTGAACAAACAGACCTTAGTACCCTTTGACTTTGGGTTGTTTCTGCTGGACCATTGTGCTACACCAAGGGCCCACTGGAGGATCCTTTGGTATTCTAGTTGGCCAGCCTGTTTGAAGTCCATGTCCTGTTCTAGGGTCTAAATAAACCCGAGCCCTGGTCAAGGGTAACATAACAAATCAGTGCTGAACTTTTTTGCAACGTGACTCTTAATTTTCACTGCTCAAGGGTGGTGGTGGCCCATTCTTAGGATTACGATTTCCTAGTTACACCCCAACTTTGATCCCATATAAAAGAGTTTGCCCACACTGAATATTTGGCTATACATTTATTACAACTATTATATACAATATCCAAAGGAGATGACCAATACAAAGTAAACCTCAAGGGCTGACAACCTTTGTTTCAGAGAAGGTCCAAGGAGATCCCTAGTGATGACAAAGTGTTGGTAGACTCAGATAACTCTTGAATCCACCACCAGGTCTTACTGGTCTCGAATGGGACAGGAATGACGAGGTACAGGGCGTCATAGTTGTCAGGACATGTCCTATGGGTCAATACTGAGCATGGTGACATAGAAATTATTGTCATCTATTTAGAGATCTGGGTCACATGCCCTGGAGTCAACAACCAAGCAGAAAACCGAAGGTCAGAATAACTAACACTGATATCAAGCTAATGGTCTAAAGAATCAGTGACAAGCGACAAAACACCAAGAATAACCCAGAGGTGACTTACTCAAGTGTGGCCATTAACATAGACATTTCTTGGGCAACTGGCCAAAAACCATCATGAGAGGTTCAACTGGGAACCAGTACATAATACCAAGACTATAGAGCTACAGGCTGAACCTAAGTGCAAAACCCAAGACCAGTCCATTACGTCTTAAGATACAATGTAGCAGAAGTCTTACACTGTTGAGGTCGAAGGAAATTTGGAGCTTCACACGAGGCAAATGGAGCTCAGAACCCTCCAAAAACCCTTCATTATATACTGAAAAGCAATCGAATAAATTCTAGTAAAAGATCTTCTTTAAACATGAGAAGAAGCAAATATTAGTCCCTCAGATGGTCGGGCCACAACCAAGGGCGCTTATTTTCCGAAAAACCACCTAAGGCGTCTCTTTGTCATAGCGTCTCTGTCTTATTCTCCTCTGAGTGCTGTTATAAAACAGAGAAAAACCTATTGCTCATGTTAACTGGGTCACTTACAAGCACAAGGCTTCCTCGGGCTACTACTATGATTTCTCTCACAATTGCTTCTCCTTCAGTCAGCGCCGTCTAATATATTGATTGCGGGAGGACTAAAATAATTATGGTGCATTTAGACCAAATACTTTGTACCTCTTCCTGTAGTATGGGAGCACTCCGAGCCTGGGAGGTTACAGACGATATGTGTGATAAACTGAATTATAGCAATGCTGCAAGTGATACTTATCCTACCATTATACTGGGGCTTCGTAAGGATTGGGCTGAGCATTGGTGTGTTAGAGCAATGCACAAGGGACCACTGTCAGAAAGGATGGGCGCGGGCAAGGGCATTGGAATGAAGCTCTTGGGCTCTTTTATAGTACTGGTGTCGTCCTATTGGGAAGGACCATCTAAGGCTCCTGGGCCAGGTTCTACTGCAACTCCTGCACCTTCTCTAGTTAAAACCATCAAAAATTCTTAAAGAATTTGTTTAACATACAAGATGACATTCCCTTTAACTAGGATTGAGCCGCTCTTGAGATTTCAGGATCGTTTTTAAAATCAGATTTTCGATAATTTTCCAGCCGATCATGAAATTTGCTCAATCGACGATCGGAATCTGATCTTTTCCGATCCCGATCGCTCAGCCCTAACGTTAGCTTTTCCCACAATGATTGGCCAGTAGCTAAGCATTGTGGGAACTAACATCAGACCTCGATCCTGCCTAAAAAGATTGGGATCGGAATTCTGATCACGATTGCGAAATTTGTTCAATTGCAATCCGATCTTTTCCGATCCTGATCGCTCAAACCTACCTTTCCATAGCAACTATAAATCACATTGTTGCAACATTCCATTGGATTCTAAATGGCTACAACCCCTTCCCCCCAATAATATGTACCCCTGAATAATGCTAATACCACCCAAGGACGGGTTATACATTTACTTGCCAGGGCTCCATATACATTTTCCTCCCATCAGTGTCTGATAAATGGGATTCTGCCGCAGTAAATCAATGTGCGGAGAGGATGGATGGGCCGTAGGAGCAGACAATGCATTTTCTGTAGGTTTTTCTCATAGTTCAATGCTCCCATTCTGCGGAGGGGAAGGGTCTGTATACACAAGCTTGTCGCCTGGTCACTATAGTCTCAGTTTTCGGAGGTCATTGCTGTTCCCATTGCTGCATAGTGACATTACATTCGTTTATTGCAATATTTAATGAGACTATTAAAGGATCTGGTATCATCTCCCTATATGTATACGGCGTCTTCACCTTACTATGCACGGCGCGCTCCTTGGACTCATAACCACGTACTTCGCATAAGATGCTGTAAAACTTGGAGAAAGTTTTAATTAGGCAATAAATACATTGGATAATCTGACAATTTACTGGAACACTATATTTTACTATCAAGAGCCGTCAATGCTGCCAGGTACGAGCCGGATAAGCCGGAGTTTATAGGTGTGCTTAGCACTAGCGCGATCCAATTACAAAGACGTCTCCATACTGTAGTTTATTATTATTATGGGCTGTCAAGTCGATTTCAACTCCTGGTGATCGTAAAAAGAGGGTTCCTATAGGACCGTCATCTCTAGCCTGTTGCTTTCTAGATTTTGCAAAACTACAACTCCCAACATGCCAAGACTGGGAAAGTTGTAGTTTTGCAAAAGCTTGAGAGTCACTAGCTGGGTTACTGTTCTAGATTTTTATTAGAAATCCCTTTCTTGCTTCCCTTCCCATAACCAATAGGCAGAAGCCAACACATAAATTATGGGGCCTCATAGCAAAAGGCATAATTGAGCTCCCCTTCCCTAAAAAAGACAGGGTAAAGAAGGACAATAGTTGTAGAGAAGCTAGGAGAGGAGCTAGACCTTGTTTTGATTTGTAACCTGCAGAGAGAAGCTCTCCAGCTGCTAGCTAGGGTTATCTAATGTTTAGTAAGTGCTGGACAGGAAAGAATTTTCTTTTGTTGCAGTTCATTTTATTTTCTGTATATTTGTAACCCTATCAGTAAAACCTGAGCCTGTATCAGCTTACACCTCCTATCTGCTGCTGCTTGGCCTAGTTTTGATGAAACAGACAGATGTCCTTTGACCCCAGCAAAGGCGATCCCAAGCATAATATTACGATATAATGTAAAGGATTTAATGTAAAGGTGTCCCTACGCATTAGATGACCGATGGCCAATATCAGACCATCAGATTGGAGGACCATTTGATGTATAGGGTGGTCATCTGACTCTCTCGATGGTCACTCTCTAGAAGTGACTTTTGGGCATCAGGACTTTACCCCAGGTCAAAGTATTTATAATGGGGAGTCAGTATGGATATTAAGAGTTCAGTGGGTGGTCCTACATACAGGTACATATGCCGATTATCAAGAAGGACCGCCCACTGGACTCCTAATTATTAAACTGAATAGATTATTACTTAGACTGAATCTATTCCCAGACATATGTATATCAATCTGCTTGGAAAATCCCGCTCTACTCCAAAGTGTTTACAGATTTCATTGCATTTTCAATGTGATTGGTTCTTTATAAGTATACACTTGGCGTTCTGCTGACATTTTTGCTGAACCGCAACGTAGCGGTCATGGCGGGCATAGGGCTGCACCCCGACATCACTCCACAACACATCTGCTATTCATTCTGGAGACAGGCACAATGTAGATGAGCTATTATACAATATGCTGACTTTTTACCGCCATAGAAAGAGCCATATCTCCATGTTTGCAGCCGTGTCCTCTAATAACGTAATTCAATAGACAACCTTTGGTGGAGTGACATTATTTAATGTTTCCGTGCGTGTCAGCGGTTCTCTTCTGTGTACGCCAACCCGGGGTTAAACACAATATCTGATAAAGAGTTCTCTTCATTCTAGAAATGTGATTTAGCTAAACATTACTCAGAAAGGCCTAGAGAAGTCTACCAAGTGCCCTCAGTCCCGATCCTGCATTATAGCTCTTGAACTTTACAGAATCCAATTTTAGAAACATCACAAGACATTTCTCAAAACAGAATCAGAAAATGTAGTTGTGTTCTGAACCAAGAAGGGAAAAAACAGAAGCCGAATATAATACGTCTGACGGCGACGGAACAAGTCGCTGATCTCCTTTATGGCTGTCATATAGGGTATTAGGGAATAGCACGAAGCATTAGCTGAATACAGAACCGGGCGCGTTAAAGGGGATGTATAGGGTTGTAATGGCTTTTATAGGGCCCCAATGCAGCTATAATAAAGAACGAAGCGATTGCTAGTTATGATACAAATAGCCTGTCGTTTTGGGTATTCAGGTCCTTTGCATGAGTATTATATCTCCACGTTTACAGAATACAAGTCATCTCTGGGTGTGGACTATTGTCAGCAGGTACGAGGGGACTGCAACAAAGGTCCTGCTAACAAACAACAAAAATGGTGGTTTCTGCAAAGGTTGCTGCTACAATGTTGCAAGTTCAATTAGAAGGATGGTACTTACTTACATTGTAATATTTACATATAGGGCATACAAAAATATTATCACAGAACACACCAAGAGTCTTCAAGAAAGTCAAGTTAAACTTTGCTACATCTGTGCCAACAATAGGGTTTTGTAAGTTAAGTGTTGCTTGACCCTTAAAAATGGACCTTAGTGACAAGCGAGTGTTTCCAAAGACGTGTCCAAATGGAACATGATAGGACCAGACTGGGGATGAGCCGATCTTAAGATTTCAGGATCGATTTTAAAATTTGATTTCCGATCATTTTCCAGCCGATCGCGGTTGTGACATTTGCTCGATCGCCGATCGGAATCCGATCTTTCCTGATCCAGTTCGCTCAACCCTAGTCAATGCTTCCCTATGGAAAAAGTCATTTTTAGGGTTGAGCCGATCTTGAGATTTCAAAATACGACTTACGATCATTTTCCAGCCGATCGCGATCGTGCAATTTGCTCGATTGTCGATCGGGATCTGATCTTTTCCGAACCCAATCGCTCAACCCTACACCAGACCATGACTCAGTTTTGTTGCACCAAAGACAACCGTCAAGTCAAGGTCTGTTGCTATCAAGGTACATTGAAGGGTCAGGACAACCCTCTGGGAAAAGGAGTAAACTAGAACCAAGAAAGCGAGACATGTTGTCACCCCCTGCTCTGCAATATTCACTTTATGAATATATAGGGGCAAGCACAACCATACGACACGTATAGGCGCCGCACAAATGAACGGTTCACATAGTCGCTCCGCCCCACCTCCTCTTATTTGTAATTACATCTAATTACGTGATACTAAAGCCAATCCAGAGAACAAAAGCCATATAAAAGTGAAACTCCTTTTGCAATAAATTGTTGGTAATTGTACTCAGCATTTCATTTTACTATGGTCGAATAAATATGAATTACAGAGCGGTATATTGCCATATTCTCTAGTTACCGCAGTAAGTTGTCCTAATTACCATGTAGCCAATTCACATTAAGAGCGTGAATGCTGAGACAGCAGTGTAATTGTTAGGATGGATCCTGTTTGATGTCCCTTGGATTTAGAACCCCGCTGTTACAACATCCCTCCGTCCTTGCGCTCGCTGTATGAGCGGATGTAATCAGAGCAAATGTATTCAGAGCAATCTTAATACTATGGGAGACTACATGCAATCAGCCGCCGAACGTGACCATCGCTCCATATGTGGCCCGAAGAGGGGTCTAGGAATCTCGCAAAGAATCTTGTACTTGTATAATACTGGCGCGCAAAAGATAGGAAGCCTTGTATGGACACAGGGCTCATAGAAAAGAAAAAAATCTGAAATGAGCACATATACAATTTACGTATATACAACACATCCAGGACCGATGCTTTCACCCTGCTCTGCAAGAGAAAATATTCAGTTTGGAGTCCTGGCCCTGTATCTAAATAGTGAAGAGGCCTGCTGGCCCCCTCCGGTACCCATACCAGGATCATAGAGTAGAGGACCAATGTCAAATCTTGGAAAACCTGGAACAATTGTAAATGATTTCCTAAAATGTCAATGAAGGGACTAGAAAAATCAAACCCCACCCCCGCTGTGTGACCCGGAGGGTGTTTGTCTTGTGGGTAATTTTGGCTCCGCTGAGATGGTCAACATAGAAGAGCATCAGAAGTGGCCAAAACCTTGGAAGACTGGGGCACTTTGAAGGACTACCTTGTGAAATTGGGATTTCTAAATGTGTTCTCATTATTAAGCTGCAGACACATTCATTTCATTGAAATTTTGTCTAAACATGTTTTATCGATTTTTTCTTGTAGGTTCACAAATAACACAGAGAGTTCTTTCCAACATCCTCACAAGACTTTAATGGCCTTATGTGCATTTAAAAATGACTTCCCTCCTTCAACCCTCCTGCCCGCCCTTCCTTCATCCCTCCCTCTCTCCTTCCTTCCTTCCTTCCTTCCTCCCTTCCTTCCTTCCTTCCTTCCTTCCTTCCTACAGTGTTGGCCTAAAGTATTGGCACCCCTGCAATTCTGTCAGATAATACTCGTGTTCTTCCAGATAATGATTGCAATCACAAACTCTTTGGTATTATCTTCATTTAATTTGTCTTCAATGGAAAACCACAAAAAGAATTGTCAAAAAGCCAAATTGGATCTAATTCCACAGCAAACCTAAAAAAGGGGGTGGACAAAAGTATTGGCACTGTTTGAAAAATCATGTGATGCTTCTCTAATTTGTGTAATTAACAGCACCTGTTACTTACCTGAGGCACCTAACAGGTGGTGGCAATAACTAAATCACACTTGCAGCCAGTTGAAATGGATTAAAGTTGACTCCACCTCTGTCCTGTGTCCTTGTGTGACCACATTGAGCATGGAGAAAAGAAAGAAGACCAAAGAACTGTCTGAGGACTTGAGAAGCAAAATTGTGAGGAAGCCTGAGCAATCTCAAGGCTACAAGTCCATCTCCAAAGACCTGAATGTTCCTGTGTCTCCCGTGCGCAGTGTCATCAAGAAGTGTAAAGCCCATGGCCCTGTGGCTAACCTCCCTAGATGTGGACAGAAAAGAAACATTGACCAGAGATTTCACCGCAATATTGTGCAGATGGCGGATAAAGAACCTCGACTAACATCCAAACAAGTCCAAGCTGCCCTGCAGTCCGAGGGTACAACAGTGTCACCCCGTACTATCCAGCGTCAGCGTCTGAATGAGAAGGGACTGTATGGTAGGAGACCCAGGAAGACCCCACAAGCGGTTGTGCGCAGTTATTGTGTCTAAAGGTTGTGCTACCAAGTATTAGGCTGAGGGCGCCAATACTTCTGTCCGCACCAGTTCTGGAGTTTTGTGTAAAATGATCAATGATGTGACTTTTTTTTTCATTCTCTTTTGTGTTTTTTCATTGCAAGCAAAATAAATGAAGATATTACCAAAGAGTTTGTGCTTGTAATCATTATCTGGGGGACACCGAGTATTATCTGACAGAATTGCAGGGGGGCCAATACTTTTGGCCAACACTGTACCTTCCTTCCTCCCTCTTCCTTTTCCCAACTCCCTTCCTTCATCAGTCAGAGCATAAAGAGTTAATATGTAAATGTACACGTCCCATCCCCTCAGTCCTATTGCGTTATATTATGTGGGTAAATATGGTCGATTTTATTCTTACATGAAGGATTCTGGAGAAATATATCCCGTTGTGTTTCACAACTATATTCTATTATAAAAGCAGCAGGGAGGAGTGGGAGAGTTCATTGCGCTATAATTGAACAGGTAAACTGCTCGCACTCGCACGGATCTTCAAAAAATGCAGCGCCATGGAAATATTCACCTGTATGTAAAAGATGGGACATGATTATATATTATTTATTACTATTATTTCTACAGTATTACCATATTCTGTGCAAAAACAGGGGAAAAGACGGAGAAACAGGACTCAGCGAGTATAATGCTGCATAATGCTGCGCTGTAGTGCTATATATACTCCAAATAATACCGCCATACTGTGCTCAAATGATATGCAGTGAACATAATACCGCCACATAGTTCCCACATAATATACAGCTTCTGAATTATAAAATAATACCGCCATACTGTGCTCAAATGATATGCAGTGAACATAATACCGCCACATAGTTCCCACATAATATACAGCTTCTGAATTATAAAATAATACCGCCATACTGTGCTCAAATGATATGCAGTGAACATAATACCGCCACATAGTTCCCACATAATATACAGCTTCTGAATTATAAAATAATACCGCCATACTGTGCTCAAGTGGTATACAGTGCATATAATATCGCCATATAGTTCCCACATAATATACAGCTTCTGAATTATAAAATAATACCGCCATACTGTGCTCAAATGATATGCAGTGCATATAATACCGCCATATAGTTCCCACATAATATTGCAACTCAACTGCCTCTGATGGGGGAGGGGGGAGAACTTTGGCACATTTCAGCAACATCTGTTAAGCCCTTTGTAACACAGAAGCTGCTGAGACAGTCACATAACAAAACCCCTGTAATCACAATTGCCTGATGTAGCAGAGCTTATACAGCACTGTAGCACACCTCTATAGGCTCTCCATATGCAAACATGTACATACACCTGGGTATACTATACATATGCAACAATATAGCAGAGCCGAGATGCAGGAGCAGGCTGATCGAACTGTGGCAAATTTCTGCAACATCCATTCAGCCGTTTCCACCACAGAAGCTGCTCAGACACTGACATAAAAGTGCCCCTGCAATCCAAATGGCCATATGTAGCAGAGCTTAGGCAGCACTGTAGCACAGCTGAGTACACTCTCCATATGCTCTCCATATACTAGTACAATATATATATCATTGGTTGACAGTAAGATGGGAAATATTTCTTCCTTCAATAATTGATACAAATGGACGGGTTCAGGTTTACCGGTCGCTCGAAGCAGTAAGAGCTCACCTTGTGCTTTGCCGTAGGAGAGGATTGTGCCGCATAGCAGGGCATCCGCTTACTTACAGAGGTAGCAGAGCTGAATGCGCGGATTGTTTCTTTTGTGTGTCATATAAATTCTTAAGTAAAATTACTGCAATAAAGTAGATTTACCTAAAGTGTTATATTGTGATATGACGGCACATGATGACAGACTCAGCTCTACTACACGAGGCTACATAGGGAATAGAGCGGAGCCTTATACTAGTGTTATATCTACCACTGCTTGTTGCCAGGTATATACAGGTGCAATGTTCTCCGATTAGATATCAGACTTGGATTTATTGGAGATTTCCTGTAGTCCCCGCAGAGGAGGCCGCTAGGACTTTGTATTGTCTGTGTCGCTCTCTTCAGGTTTGCAATGAATAAGAAATGAAGCAACTTTGCTAAAAGCCTTGACCGAGAAATGAACATCCTACCGTTTTGTGTCCGCAGCTCCTATGCAGATCTATGTGTTGCATATTACAGGAGTTTACTTTGATACCATCAATGACTGATCAGTGCAGGCCCCTCTCCTGGTACCCCACCGATCAGAAGGAAGGGGCAACACCCCCCGGAGCAAAGGCACAGCCTTGTATTGCAGCGAGGCCATTACAAGTGATGGGACTGAGCACAGAACAGCCGCAGTACCAGGTGCAGCCACCTTTATGTGCCTGTCACTGACAGCGGCGAAGAATGACGGGGTCCAACTTCCTACCCCCGATCAACTGATTGACGGGTTTTAGGCACTCTGACTCCTCGCTATTCAGCAGGCACAGCACCATATATTTTGTAGTGTCTGTGTCTATTATCGCAGTTCAGTCCCATCCACTGGAATAGAACTGAGCTCCAGAGAGCTGTAGCAGCTGATCAGCGGCGGACCCTCACTCATCTAATATTGATGACCAAAAGGGTTTTACCAAATGTAATAATTTATAATTTATCCTTAGGATGGATCATCGATTGAATATCAATAGTCCAACACCTAGGACCCCTGTAGCATTCAGATGAGTGCTGTGGCTGTGCTTGGTATGAGAGCTCACTGCATTCACTTGAATGGGACTGAGCTGCAAATAGTCCATGTGACGAATGAACAAGGCAATACATGGCCTGTGAAGTGGAAGTGCTGCTCTCTTCCGCTTCAAACAGCTGATCTGCAGGGGTCCTAGGTGTTAGACCCCCTGCGAATCTTTCTCAATTAATAGGTCATCAATTAATACATGGTCCAAGACACTTAAAGGGCCAGCATGACGCAGAGTTAGGCTTCCCTACACCCGGCACAAAGGCTTAGTTTACTTAGTTCATGTGGCCTGTTACGCCCCTTATGACAAACAGCACCCCCGCCATGTGCCCCCACTTTTTATGATCATGGGATCCAGGATTTGTGGCCTCCCGCCCATCCACGGCATTGAAGGACAGCGCCGTCATCCTCACCCCACCCTGGAATGGCTGACAACAGGGAACCACAGATTATTTCCTGACTACACAATCCGCAGACACGACAAGGACTTGAGGTTTTCTGCGTCTTTAAAAGAAATCGGTGTCAGGAAGAAATAAGTTTTGTCTTCTCGCCTGACATTGCGGCCGCCTCTCGATGGTCGCGGTGACAGAAGAGGCATTAGCAGATTATTCCCTATAATGCGCTCGGCCTCCATCTCCCCACAATACCTGATTTTCTGACTTCTGTATCATCTGAAATTACACATTTAACTTTCATGTTGGGGTTTCTGCCAGGCGGATATTAAAAAGTCTCCTATCAGAGGCGAGCGCGGCGCCAGAACTGACAGGACATTATGAAAGTCTGATCTAGAATTTCCTGCCAATTGTTGGATTTCCTTCGCCGGTGTTTTTCCATTTAATGGCGGATTAATACAGAAAATATGCGGCTTTATAATTCCAGAGGTCTTTTGTGTCTTTTATTACAAAGTCCATTCTTCTTATTGTTGTGTCCGACACTCGGGGGTTCTACGGTCTAGTACGGAAAACTGGCGACTTCTGACGGCCGTAATAGAGAGCAATGGCCCATTTATAAAGGCAGAATGGCTATCACGTCTGGGGTTTCTGCTTATAACAACCAATCAAAGCCCTGTTAACCAATCACAGCCCACAGCAACCAATCCCAGCCCAAAGCAATCAATCCCAGCCCAAAGCAATTAGGCCTAGTTCACACAGAGTTTTTTGGTCAGGGTTTTGAGGCCGTAAACGCCTCAAAACCCGGACCAAAAAGACAGCTCCCATTGAAATCAATGGGAGCTGTGCAGGAGCTTTTTCCGGGAGCCGTTTCTTCCACCTCCCGGAAAAAAGAAGCGAGGTGTTCATTCTTCGGCCGAGTCGCCTCGCGAGTCAGCCTGAAGACACACCCTCTTCCGGACTTCGGCCCATTCATTGAGCCTGATCCGGAGGTGGGTGCGCAGCTGGAAGCCGGTGCCGTGCACCGGCTTTCATTTCCGCAACACGTTTTATGGATCGGAACCTGAGGCAGCCTCCGCCTCAGGTTCCGATCCAAAAAACTCTGTGTGAACTAGGCCTTAATCACAGCCCACAGCAACCAGTCAAAGCCTATAGCAACCAATAAAAGCGCAGCTTTATTATTGCAGGAGCAGAATACAAGATTAAATCTGGGCTGTGATTGGTTGCTGTGGGCTGTGATTAATTGCTTTGGGCTGTCATTGGTTGTGTGGGCTGTGATCGATTGCTTTAGGCTGTCATTGGTTGCTGTGGGCTGTGATTAATTGCTTTGGGCTGTGATTGTTTGCTTTTAGCTGGGATTGATTGCTGTGGGCTGTGATTGGTTGTTATGGGGCTGCGATTGATTGCTTTGGGCTGTGATTGGTTGCTGTGGGCTGTGATTGATTACTTTGGGCTGTGATTGATTGCTTTGGGCTGTCATTGATTGCTTTGGGCTGTGATCGGTTGCTTTGGTCTGTGTTTGGTTGCTGTGGGCTGTGATTGATTGCTTTGGGCTGTGATCGGTTGCTTTGGTCTGTGTTTGGTTGCTGTGGGCTGTGATTGATTGCTTTGGGCTGTGATCGGTTGCTTTGGTCTGTGTTTGGTTGCTGTGGGCTGTGATTGATTGCTTTGGGCTGTGATCGGTTGCTTTGGTCTGTGTTTGGTTGCTGTGGGCTGTGATTGATTGCTTTGGGCTGTGATCGGTTGCTTTGGTCTGTGTTTGGTTGCTGTGGGCTGTGATTGATTGCTTTGGGCTGTGATTGATTGCTTTGGGCTGTGATTGATTGCTTTGGGCTGAGATTGGTTGCTGTAGGTTGTGATTAATTGCTTTGGGCTGTGTTTGGTTGCTGTGGGCTGCGATTGATTGCTTTGGGCTGGGATTGATTGCTTTGGACTGGGATTGATTGCTTTGGGCTGGGATCGGTTGCTATTGGCTGTGATTGGTTGCTATGGACAATTAAGTCTTCTTTGCCATTAGACAGGATTGATAAATGAACCCCACTGAGTGCAGGCAATGACATGATAGAAGGAGCGCGGCGTAGCTGGTGGCGTGTGTCATGGATGGGGGGTCCTCTGCTCAGGACCTTCAGAGTGGGGGGGGGGGATTTAAGCTAGAGCACCTCCCGTTCTGGTAAATCCAACTAAGTATGTAATCCATGGTCACCATTCATATGAGTATTAGCTCCGTCAGTGCTGTAATATATATGACCTACCCTTAGGATTGGAGTTCAATATCAGAATTGGTGGGGGTGGGGGGTTCTGACACTTGGGACCCCCCATCCATCAGCTGTTTAAAGTGACAGCAGTATTCGGGTAAGGGCTGAGGTCTCCTAACTGAATACCAAGCACAACCGCATACAATGCATAGAGTCTGTGCTTCATATTGCAGCTCAGCCCCATTCACTTGAATGGGACAGAGCTGCACACGGGTCACATGACTGACGAACGCCACACCACCGCCTTGTGCTGCATATGCCAAGCTTTGAGCGGTTGATCTGTGGGGTCCCGGATATTGGACCACCACCACTCAGATATTGGCTACCTATCCTATGGATATAAGGTTGTCAGAATTCTCTAATCGGATATTTGGATATTATGGGTTGTTTTTTAGGGAATTATAGGGGAAAAAAAACAACATTAATTCAAGCCAATATTTCCTAGCAGTAACATATAGTAACCCCGCTCATTGTACTGCACATAATGCCGCTCCGAGTACAGATGAAAAGACTGATGAAAAATTCAGCAGCAGAACGTGCGTTGCGTGAGTCAGTATAAGACATGCAGATCCGCAGCCAGGACCTATACTGCAGCTGGATATTACAGCCGGCCAGCGTCAGCGCCTACGTTATCTGCTATATTACATCTTCTTATATGCTCGTCCTATGTACAAAAGGATTACTAAAGTTACTGGCAGCGTTCCAGAGCTGTCAAAGTCGATTTCCCTGCAATGCTTGTAAGTAGCGTTCACAGTAACAAGGGATGGAGCAGGCAGCTGGTTATTACTAGCGAGATGAAAATATCTCTCCGGATGTTATCGCAAACATGCTTTTAACATCTGCAGCCATCATCGGTGGCCCCGAGACGGCTGCAGACATTGTGGCCACATCAGAATGAGGGTTATGTCACTTGCGTCATGCTACCTGTGACACACACGTGACCTGTCAGGCTCCCCCCGTCACAGCAAATGCAATGGGCAAGATGAAGTTAGGCCAAATATAGTTCACGTGGAGCCTGAAATTCAGCCGCGTGGAAGAAGACGTCAGATGTAAATTATTCTTCACACAGACATGGGCGGAATTTACTACCCTGTCTGTGCCAGTTTTCTTTATTGCCCCCAAAGATGCGCCACATGCGCTAATCTGCGTGTAACCCCCCCAATTTCTGCAAAGAGAATAAGGCGGAGAGCGAGTCAGGGCTGACATATTTATAATAAATCATAAATCAGACTTACATACTGGCATAGACACTCATACTGGTGTAGTCTTACATACTAGCATAGTCTTACATACTGGCATAGACTCTCATACCCATACTGGTGGAGACTTACATACTGGTGTACACTTCCATACTGGCATAGACACCCTTACCCATACTGGTGGAGACTTCCATCCTGGTGGAGACTTCCATATTGGCATAGACTTACAGACTGGTGTAAACTTCCATACTGGTAAAATTTCCATACTGGCATACAGTTTCATACTGGCATAGACTTACATACCGGTGTACACTTCCATACCGGTGTACACTTCCATACTAGTGGAGACTTCCATACTAGTGGAGACTTCCATACTGGTGTAAACTCCCATACTGGCATAGTCTTACATACTGGCATAGACTTACGTACTGGTGTGAACTCTCATAGCCATACTAGTGGAGACTTCCATACTGGTGTAGACTTCCATACTGTCTTAGACTTACATACTGGTGTACAATTCCATACTGGTGGAGACTTCTATACTGACGTAGACTTACATACTGACGTAGACTTCCATACTGGTATAGACTTCCATACTGGCATAGACTTCCATACTGGTGTAGACTTTCACACTGGTGGAGACTTCCATACTGGTGTAGACTTCCATACTGGTGGTGACTTCCATACTGGCGTAGTCTTACATACTGGCTTAGACTTACATACTGGTGGAGACTTCCATACTGGCATAGTCTTCCATACTGGTGGAGTCTTCCATACTGGTGTAGAGTTACATATTGGCATAGACCTATATACTGGTGGAGACTTCCATACTGGGAATTGGGCATGTGCCTGATTTAATAAGAACCCCAAGCCTCTTGATAATTCAGGTGCGTCTTGCACCAGTTGAGGCCCATATTAAGAATGGCATAGAAAACACCAGTCTTAATAAATTCCCCCTATACTGTCTAGAATTTCTGACTGGCGTTTCTTGGGCTAAGGTTGTTCAGAGGTCACTCCTGAGCCCTGGTACCTAAGGAAGTTCAGAGGCCTCTCAACCACAAAAGACACCAGCATTACAAATGGCGCATGGTAAAGGGGCATTGGGGGAGTTGGTTTCAAAGTCACCTCCAAGGAGTTATCTTATGGAAGAGCCTTGACCATGGGCAAAATCTTAGTTCTTCCTTCTAATTCTGTATTGGGCAATGCCCCTGTTGTACAAATTATTGCCATTGGCCAGTAATGGAGATATTATTATTATTCTTTTATTCTTCATATATTCTCTGCACAGTATTTTCCTTGTAAGATTGTTCTCTGTCCCTCGCTTTCTGTTGTCTAATTTACTTATCTCAAGCACCAACACTCAGGACCCATAGGGAGTAAAGTAACCATAGAAACCTTTTGAAGTGTGGACGTAAACCCTAAGGAAACCCCATCAAACATGAGAAGGCCATACAAGCACCATGAAGCAGTTACTGACGTCATAGATGGATTCAAGCCCAGGTCTCCTGTGCTGTAGGACTAGACTGGTCACCTCTGAACCTCCATACCAACACGTTGTCTAGATCTTCATGGAAATATTCTTCTATGACTGGTTCACAAAGAATTGCTAAGGACTTTATACCCCCTGAGGTTGTGGGTTACCAATTAACCCAAACCATGCCGCTCAATAGGCATTAACAAGTAATACGCTCAATATCTCATAGCTGAAGGCCAGTGGTAATCTCGAGGGAAAGGTAACAAAACCTGCGGATAGATATGTCTGAGTAATTGGGAAGGAACGAGTAGTCTATTGAGATACAACAGGACTGATGTGGACCTTTCTGAATACAAAATAGGGCCGCGGGAACAACCTGGAAATGTATCGGAAAATTCTACGCCAACCCAATATATATGGTTTATTTATCTAAGATCATCTTGTTTGATGGAACGCGATACTATGCAGAACCCGAGGAAGTGTTGCATGACACTCCGTCTCAAAACTTGGGCCGATTCTGCACCTTGGAAGTTTATTCAAGAATGGCGTATTCCATGCCGAACTTGGCTGAGAATTCACCTAATTTATGATAAGGCTCATCATCATTTAGGCGTATCCTATGGTTGTCCACATGGCGGTACTAAAAACTAGATATAGGTCATCATGTATGCCAGAACATTGGGTTCACACTCGCACTCAGTCTCCATTTGGGGATTCCATTCCCCATTCTGCAAGCAGGACTTTTCTCTCTGTGTTTTTCAGGCGGAAATTGGGTAACTGGTTTCTAAGTGGATTGGGTTTCTGTTTTTCGGGCCCGGAGGAACATAAACCTGAACACAGGTGTGAACCTAGCGTAAATCATGATAAATCTGACAAGTTCGATGGCCTTTCCGAAAATACACCGTCACCATTCCCCGATTTCAGAAAGTGGAGGGTAATGTAAAAACACCACCTGGGACAACTGGCATTTAAAAAGTTGCGCACCCAAGGTTTACAATTTCTTTACACCAGAAGACCAGTGGAGACTTCCATACTGGCATAGTCTTACATACTGGCATAGACTTCCATACTGGTGGAAACTTCCATACTGGCTTAGACTTAAATACTGGTGGAGACTTCCATACTGGTATAGTCTTACATACTGGCATAGACTTACATACTGGCGTAAACTCCCATAGCCATACTGGTGTAAACTTCCATACTGGCTTAGACTTATATACTGGTGGAAACTTCCATACTGGTGGAGACTTCCATACTGGTGTAAACTTCCATACTGGCATAGTCTTCCATACTGGTGGGGGGCTTGATAACTCTGCCGCAACGTGTCCTAACTGTGCCTGATACAATGTATATCCTACTAATATTATAATTGTGAAAGTTTGTGTGTTTGGATGTTTGTGAGTTTGGATGTTTGTTCCTCAATCACGCTAAAACGCCTGGATGGATTTGCGTGCAATTTTCCACAAACATAGTTTTCCCTTAGGATTGAGTCACAGGCTACTTTTGGTGCCACTAAACAACATGGCTTCCTAGCAGGAGACTCACAAAAGCAGCACTCCTAGCCCCAGCTATAGACTCACACACACTGCCTGGCATTTCCTGCCTCAACCTGCCTGCACACTCCTTACTGTCACCTCAGGAGTAGCCCTCACTCTACTCACTCACATTTACATATAGCTTTCCACTATACATACACAATACAACACATCACATTGTAATTACATGTATCTCCTATCACTGCTATATACAGTGCCTGATACATATATACTCCTGTACACAGGCTGTATATACTATATATTACATGTATTACCTATCACTGCTATATATAGTACCTGATACATATATACTCCTGTACACAGGCTGTATATACTATATAATTACATGTATTACCTATCACTGCTATATACAGTGCCTGATACATATATACTCCTGTACACAGGCTGTATATACTATATATTACATGTATTACCTATCACTGCTATATATAGTACCTGATACATATATACTCCTGCACACAGGCTGTATATACTATATAATTACATGTATTACCTATCACTGCTATATACAGTGCCTGATACATATATACTCCTGTACACAGGCTGTATATACTATATATTACATGTATCTCCTATCACTGCTATATACAGTGCCTGATGCATATATACTCCTGTACACAGGCTGTATATACTATATAATTACATGTATCTCCTATCACTGCTATATACAGTGCCTGATACATATATACTCCTGTACACAGGCTGTATATACTATATAATTACATGTATCTCCTATCACTGCTATATACAGTACCTGATACATATATACTCCTGTACACAGGCTGTATATACTATATATTACATGTATTACCTATCACTGCTATATACAGTACCTGATACATATATACTCCTGTACACAGGCTGTATATACTATATAATTACATGTATCTCCTATCACTGCTATATACAGTACCTGATACATATATACTCCTGTACACAGGCTGTATATACTATATATTACATGTATCTCCTATCACTGCTATATACAGTACCTGATACATATATGCTCCTGTACACAGACTGTATATACTATATAATTACATGTATCTCCTATCACTGCTATATACAGTGCCTGATACATATATACTCCTGTACACAGGCTGTATATACTATATATTACATGTATCTCCTATCACTGCTATATACAGTGCCTGATACATATATACTCCTGTACACAGACTGTATATACTATATAATTACATGTATCTCCTATCACTGCTATATACAGTGCCTGATACATATATACTCCTGTACACAGACTGTATATACTATATAATTACATGTATCTCCTATCACTGCTATATACAGTACCTGATACATATATACTCCTGTACACAGACTGTATATACTATATAATTACATGTATCTCCTATCACTGCTATATACAGTGCCTGATACATATATACTCCTGTACACAGGCTGTATATACTATATATTACATGTATCTCCTATCACTGCTATATACAGTACCTGATACATATATACCCCTGTACACAGGCTGTATATACTATATAATTACATGTATCTCCTATCACTGCTATATACAGTACCTGATACATATATACCCCTGTACACAGGCTGTATATACTATATAATTACATGTCTCTCCTATCACTGCTATATACAGTGCCTGATACATATATACTCCTGTACACAGGCTGTATATACTATATATTACATGTATCTCCTATCACTGCTATATACAGTGCCTGATACATATATACTCCTGTACACAGGCTGTATATACTATATATTACATGTATCTCCTATCACTGCTATATACAGTGCCTGATACATATATACTCCTGTACACAGGCTGTATATACTATATAATTACATGTATCTCCTATCACTGCTATATACAGTACCTGATACATATATACTCCTGTACACAGGCTGTATATACTATATATTACATGTATCTCCTATCACTGCTATATACAGCGCCTGATACATATATACTCCTGTACACAGACTGTATATACTATATATTACATGTATCTCCTATCACTGCTATATACAGTACCTGATACATATATACTCCTGTACACAGGCTGTATAACACATCACATTGTCTGTATCACAACATACACAATATAACACATCAAATCACATTTGCTAGCCCACCAAACTTTTTAAAGCACTTTTACAGTTTCACACGTCTGTGTCCGCCCAATACTCAACTCACCGCAGACGAAGTCGCGGGTAAAAGCTAGTAATACATAATACCAATGGCTGTGTACATTGATGGCAAGCCAGTAGAGGGGTTCTATGGGGTGCAACATTTTTGTCTCTCATCTTTAGCCTCATACACAAAAAACTATGAAACGAGAGACAAACCAAAAACCTAAATGTATCTAAAGGACAGAACTTTCTATATAATTGTTGTATAATTATTTTCGCCCATTAGGGTAACATCAACCGTAACCGCTATCAATAATTTACCCCGATGATGGGCATCATTTAATCCCTTTGACAAAAGCTTGTACACGAGGGAGGATTACACTTGTAAAATATTAACAGGCCCGCTTTCTTCCATGACAATTTACAATGAATGAGGTAAGATTGTGTACAGTCTATTACCATGTCCATCCCGTGAACCCCTCAATGGCGGCAAGCGATACTCCGTGTCTACCTGATCTTTAATGACAGTTGACACCGCGCTCTTTTTGCTGCGCACAATGGGACATTAGCTCCGATTCCCCATCTTTACAGATCACTTACAATGGGCTGCTTAATTTACTGATCAGTCACAATTACCTCTGTCAATGGGGTAAGTTACCTGGCACGGAGACGTCCACCGGGGACCGAGACATTACAGTCATTACTTGGTATTGGGACGGCAATTACACGGGATGAGGTCATTCAGCACTGGATTTTTAGTTGAGGGACAATTGTGTTCCCGTGTCAAATAGATTGGACCCGTTGAGTTTCCTACATGGCTTTTAATCTATTGGGCACAAAAGGGTAATGCCGCGCCAGATGAGACGAGTCTACGGGGATAGCGAGTACTTACTAATTCAATGGCTGGATTACACTCAGTGCTTGACTGGCTGACCCATATAAAAAAGTTAGTAGGGGGTGACGTAGACTTGGTCGCACAAGACTAAGAATTGTCATCTTCAGTTAATTGCAAAGTCATATAAACGTGTGCAAAATATCAAGGCTTTATACTATAGTAATGGATATCTGGCATCATAGCGATGGAAAGGCGCAAACATTGCAAGATTGGTTTTGTGACTATTCGCAAGGTTCCTTCACTTGTTTCATTGCAGGTTGAACTGGAAGCTGAATTATACTTTAGGATTTATTCAGACCCCCAGAATATATTAACATATTAAACACTCATACTCCCCTTCCGTCACTCCTGAGCCCCTTAGTGGCATAAGGCGCTACCTCAGGGTCTTCTTCTGGCCTCTTATGGCCTCCTAAGTGACATCACAGGTCCTGGGGGTGTGCCAACGCAAGTGTTATGACATCACTACATCCCACATGATGACTCTGCTATAGTCGGCCTTATCACTGATGGTGACGATAGGGAATACAGAGACTTAAACCGGGACTTTATTGAATGGTGCCAGCAGAACCAGCTCAGGATTAATGCTGGGAAGACCAAGGAGATGGTGGTGGACTTTAGTAAACGGAGAGGTGCTCCGACCCCAGTGGAGATCCAAGGGACATGTATTGAGATAGTCAGGACCTATAAGTACCTGGGTGTGCTCCTCAATAATAAGCTGGACTGGGCCGATCACCTGGAGGCGCTGCACAGAAAGGGCCACAGCAGACTCCATCTGCTCAGGAGGCTGAGGGCCGGGGGTCCAGGGGACACTTCTTAGGGCCTTTTTCAACTCTGTGGTTGCTTCAGCCATCTTTTTCTGTGTGGCCTGCTGGGGGAGCAGTATATCAACCAGGGACAGAAATAGACTTGACAGGCTGATTAGAAGGGCCAGCTCTGTCCTGGGGAGTCCCTTGGACCCAGTACAGCTGGTGGGTGACAGAAGGATACTGTCTGTGGTGACCTCCATGCGGGAGAACAAGTCCCACCCCATGTATGGGACCCTGATGGGACTTGGCAGCACTGTAAGTGACCGTCTGCTTCACCCCAAGTGTGAGAAGGAGCTATCGCAGGTCCTTCCTTCCAACCGCGACCAGGCTGTATAATCTACATCAGACCAAGCAAAGACACTCCGCACAGAGAACTAATGATTATGACTATGAATCCACTTCATAATCCGCCTCCTCACAATGGTGGTCTATGGAGACCGCTAGCAATCTTTCTTCAGGCGGATTCCATGGCTCATTGAGAGCCCTCTGTACTGGGACATTCATTTTGGGCCTACTCTGGAGCGGGAAGCCGTGGCTGACAGTCGCGGCAAGCGTATTTTGGTCCCGATTTTGACCAAGATACGCTATTCCGTGCCCGTGTGAACTAGGCCTAAGACAGCCACTATAGACCTCTACTGGGCCATACTGTGTGTTTGCATCCTATGAAGACCATAAGAATTTTGGTCATGGTTGTTGCCATATTGCAGAGGTATTCTGAGCACTACAGGGCGGCACAGGGAGAGGCCAGGTACTCTGCGGCATTGGCGCTGCTTGTACAGGTTGTGCATTAGGATAAGATAACACATTAGCTTTATATATAGGATCATGATATGCCCTAAATGACAAACTCACTCCTGCTACATCTGTCTACAATGAAAGCCATTCCTGCAATGATATAACGCCAGGTCTCTTGACTTTTTTCCATGGCTTTCGTGATGTCCTATCTCGCTGCGGCGTGTGATCACGTTCTAGGTAAAGGCGGCTGTATCTGCGGATTTCGAGCTTTATCCCCCTCAGATTCCTTTCCAAGGCAAAGATCATGTATTGTTTGTCTTAAACCTGCCTTCTAGATATTAATATTCCTCCCTTGGCCGAAGGATTTCTTTTTTCACCTGGGAGTTTCACGGTCCAGGGCAGAGTCCGGCCGAGAACTATCCAATATCCCTCTAGTTCCTGCTTTGTTGTAATAACCGATCCGTGAGTCAGTCGCCAACACAACCGTACAATGTGAGCGCGGATACGGCATTTATTCTTATTGCCATCATCGAGCGTCTCATTCTCTCTGATACATTAAAGTGAATCATTTTATCGTCGTTTCATTCTCATCAGATTCTTTTTTTATTCTTAAAGGGGTTATACGGGGACAAATAGCGCCGTCTGTTCCCTGCGCTGGATACGGTTTCTTACGCTACGTAACTCTTACATTCAGCGCTGGTGTCTGTCGGAGGAGATGAGTCTCCATCAGACATGGCCGAACCTCCCAAGATGTGTTTTATTTTGGGTTTTGAGAGTTTCGGGTCCTTGATTTGTTTCAGGTTGAACAAGTTTGGACAGAGCTGGAAGCGAAATTATTATACCCTGAAATATCTTCGGACCCCATGGTATAATAGGAGGAGGACCAGGGGAGGAAACAAAACCAAAAAACAATGCATTGCAAAATATCGTCACTTCTATTGCAGACTCTATAGAGCAGCCGCCATCTTTAAATACCTGACATCCACCAGATTATGACGGCGGCTGTCAGGAAGGGGTTAATTATTCTGGCGCCTGTGTGCATGTGATAGCGACTCTGTCCAGGCTGCAGTCCCTACCTTGATCCTTGCCCTGTCCCCTGATGTTTACAGTACTGTACATGCTGCACGCTTAAAGGGAATGTGTTAGCAAAAAATGAACAAGTTTTTCTGTTTTTTTAAGAATTTTTGATGATTTTTTTTTTAATATTCCATGTCACTAAATTTAAAAAAGAAAACCTAAATCCTGCAAAATTTTCTTCTAACCACTAAGCCTAATAATAATCCGGCATCAATCCTGTAGGCTTTTCTTTGCAGCAGTCACCTCATTTACATCACAGATAGGTTCACAATGGAAGATAACACCTCTGTAGATAACACCAATGAGTCATTACATCACTGCTGAGCATAAATGATGTCACATCTTATCTCCTCCCCCTCCCTGAACAGAGAAGGTCTAGAAAACTCTCCATTAGGCCTCGATGAGTCGACTCCAGGCTATTGCTGCCTATGGCCATGACTGTGCTGTAAAGCAGATTACTAAATGCAGAGGGGAAGCTCATGCAAGATTTCGATAAAGAAAAGTGACAGATCTGGTTTTAAAGTATACAGTGAATTAAAAAGATACACTCCTTGTTCGGGCTCCAGCTGCGCCCGCACGATCGAGGCCTTTACATCCATCGTGTCTGTTTTTTGCAGATCCCGCTCTCTAGTGTTTAATGACGATGCAACAAGCCGAGCCGAAGCCTCCCGGGATCCGCTGTCTCCTGGACAGTACAACATTGTAATGAGATCTCGGTGATCTGGTACAAGCCGCGCACATTTCCTCATGTTCATTTTGCATGTAGCATATAATTTTTCTTAAAATATTCGAAAAAAAAAATTGCTAAGTAAGGAATTTGCCCCTTGTTAACCGCGAGGAATGAATGATTACCGCGCCTTCCAGATAGTGGCGTTCCCCTGATGATCCCACACGGGTTCTTATAGAAGATTCCCCCAAGTGATGCAATAGAAATGCCGGAATGTTCTTTATTTAATGATGTCCATTAATAATATGTGATCAGGCGATATCTGCAGGGAAAGCCGTCTCTGGCTCGTCTCGCTTTGGGCGCGCGTTTGCTCATCGTTGTCTATAAGGTTGTATTTCTGCCATTGTTAATATTACAGAGCTGAGTATTCAAGATATAAAGTGTTCATAAAAATAGCCGGTCCCGTCCCTTTATGCCTTAGAAGATCTGGGCTGTTTTCCAGCCTTGTAGGGCGTGTATACTTTTGCAATTGACTTTATTATCTCCTAAAGGGTATTTTATGGGATTTTCCAGGCATTGCAATTGATGACCTATCCTTAGGGAAGGTGATCAATTAAAGATCTGTGGGGGCTGACACCTTGGACCCCTGCAGATCAGTTGCTTTAAGCGGCGATGTACCGTCACAGGTCATGTAATGTCACCTTCATCTGTCACCTAGCGCAGTCCTATTTAAGTGTATGGTGCTGAACCGCAATACCAAGCTCAGCTACTTTAAAATGTAACGCACTGCGTTTAGTTTTGGCTGCAGAGTTCTTCCAAACACAGTGGTGTCTTCAGACAGCTGATCGGTAGGGGAGCTGGGCGTCTTAGCTCTCTATAGACAAATCAAGCAAGTCAGATACACTCTCCATATACTTGCAAACAGACTATTCCTCCATTACACTGGTAGGCCTCTGCTCCTATTAAAGGTCCCTACAAGGCACCATTATTGATAAACTCTCTTTAAGGTAAACTGGAAAACCCCTTTAAAAACACATTGACCCAGGAGGCTGGAAGAGACCAGGAGGTGACCAGAGAAGACCACAACTGAGCCCAGGGGAGGTGACAGAAACGGTATCAGTGTTTACATGGCAACAAGTTCAGTCTGAAACAAAATATCTGGGCGAATATTCGCGAAATGGAACTTGCAAGATCTCTAGTCCTGACCCTTGGTCCAAATACCCTCTAACAATTGAGTTCCTCAGGGGAGGGACTTCCTGTACCTCCTAATAGAATAGAGGATCAGGGCAGCAGTGTTTCCTCTATACTATGGCACCGCTTTGTAACAATGTATCTCCTGCTCGGATCTGATCCTCACCGGCAAATACAAGATATTTAACAGTGGCGAGCCAAGCACGGTCGTTTTTTTTTCCTGTTTTTCTTGTTCCGTTCACTTGCAATTAAGGGGGAAGAGAGGAGTATTTTGCAAGTTGTATGAATTGCAAGATTCAGGAAGACTTCGAAAAGAAACTTATATTGGTGAGATACAGATGACTGTTGCACGTGTTATATGATACGGAAGCCTGTGTGAGGAAAGCCTGTGAGGAAATACAGAAGGACCACAAGTGCCAGACGTACTGAGACGTTCTGATGACAGGGACCAACTGTTCCAAGGATAAGCTGAAGGTGAAGCTTTCTACAGTGGTGAGTAAAGATTTTACTTTTAAAGTATGGAAAAATTTGAGTCATTGTCTAAAAAGTGTAACATTGAGTTTAAAATTGTGTCTAGTGACAATTTAGCGAGTATATGGCAAGATTTGTATACACAATGTGAGCAGGCAAATTCTAAGATTGGAAATAGAATTTGTGCTACAAAAGAGAAGCAAATATTTAGGAATATAGCTTCTTTGGTAAAGATTTTTAATGACATGGTAACAGAAAAGAAATTAAGTAATAGTATGCATAAATCTGTTCAGACAGATAATGAGAAATCTCAATATGTTGATAAAGAGCACCATGTGGCAGTAATGGCCATAGATGGTGAGGAACAAATGATACAAGAAACTAAATTGAAATTAAAATCTCAGGAATATTTGATGAATCTGAGTAAAGCCATTCCCACATATGATGTAAAGATCCATGTGTGTAGAAACTCAGAAATTTTTGAAAGCCATGCAGAGAAATTTGATCTAAATATTGAACAGAGAAATAAACTGTTTAAATTATGGCTTCCTATTGATTTTACAGAACGTTTATCTGCAAAAATGTCTTATGATAACGAGTCAAATGATTGGTTAAAAGACAGTGATGTGGAGAGATTAAAGAAATTAATCTGGTGCACTAGAGGTGACAGCATGCCAACACCTGACATACTGAATGAGATAAAGATTGGCAGAAAAGAATGTACTTTTGCGTTCATGTCTAAATTTGAGAGAACATACAAAACTGTCATTCCAAAGGTGAACTCTTCATCTATGGTGAAAAGTTTTGTTAAAAAGTTCAAATTCTTGGATGCAGTCACCCTTGCCAGTGCGTCAGATAAGAAGACTTTATTTGAAGCTGCTAGTTTATTGGACATGGCCAGAAGACATCAGAAACATATGTCAAATGCAAACCGAGTATGTCCAAAGCAAAAAGCAAAGCCTATTAAAAGGCATCTGTCAAATCCGGTTATAGTGTCCCCTATTTGTAGGAGGAAAGGTATTGGCCAAAGTGACAAAATCTATGAGAAACGTAGGAAATTACATGTTGCATATAAACCATATGCCATGCAGGAAAGTCCACAAATTGAAATTCCAGTATTAACTGAAATTAAAGAATTGCAGCCAACCAAATCTATTGATAGTCAAAAGATTGTATCTGGGAATGTACCAGTTGTCTCCAAAATGTCAGATCTTTTCAGTAACCCTATGGCATCTGACCTGTCTTATATTCTTAGGAAAAGGGCAAGCTTGGCATTCTCTCATGACCTGGCGAGGCTATTATGGATGGACGTGTTGACAGGAAGTTCATGGGTTTAACTTAAAAATATATATCTGAAAGGAGGTCAGGGATCAAATTTAAAAGTATCTCTGATGTAATGACTGTCTACTGAGTTTTACTTACGTACTATTTGGCTATATAAAAAAAAAAAATCCCTTTTATATGAGAAGTCCAATGATCAGGTATAATCCACATGATTATGTGATGATGTTTATAAATAATCCTAATTATGCTATTGTGAATAATACTATGGATCATATTATTATATACAGTATATATATATATATATATACACACAGGAGGAGAGTCTCATGTGTGGTGACAGATTTTCGTCATAGTCCACTCTCTAGATGCAGAGAAAGAAGGAGCATGTTATGTACAATATATGAATATATGACATGTATATGAATATATGTACAATATATGAATATGATCAAATAGTATTAGGAATCCATAAAGTTATTAAACTTTTCCATTGGTTAAAATCAATATTGTATTAATTTGGTTTTTGCTAAAGTTTATCTATTTTTCTCTTCAGATATAGATATATGGAAAAATGCAGAAGTTCAATCAGTGATGTCCATTCATTCATCATTCTTTCCTTATAGCCAAAAGAATGCATGGAGTGTCTAACTATTAATGAGTAAAGAGATTAACATGGTGTGACTAATAACAATGCATGATAAAGTGATAGAAGTTCTAACTTACCTTAAGCATGTTTTTCAATAGTTTCATGTAAAGTCCATGTTTTTAGGATTTTCAAGTTATAATCCATTATGTATGAAGGCATGCAACTAGGCATGGAGCTCTTACTTACTGTGAGAATAAGTGTTCGTTCATGTGGTCAGTTGATTGACAGCAACACATTGTGACCTGTGACCCTGATGGGCTGGTCAGTATAAGTGTTATGTGTGTTATGTGTCCACTGGTGTATACAACAGATCTGTGACATCACAAATAGGCCTAAGAAAATCAGGATGCATCCAACAAGGAAAAAAGGAAAATATATCCAACAAAGAGACGTCTATTTTCTTTCTACTGTCTATTTTCTTTTTCTACTATTTTCTATTTCTTTCTATTTTTTATCTTATATGATCCTCTATATTAAATTGGGAAATTAGCAAATATATGTGAAATCCATTGAAAGGAACCTCATATGTTTATACCAAGTGTTTAAGTCACATGAGCTGAGGAAAAGGTGACAGCTGCACTAGGGTGAAGGTTATTTTAGTTTGTGAATATTTTGTAGCAAAAGAAGAAGCTTTTGACTAAGATATAGATAGCTTTTCAATATATTTGTTCAAACCTGACAAATAATAAAGGCTTATTGGGGTAATTGGATCATGGGATAATAAATATATTAGTTATGGTGGGAAAATCTAGTTAGCTATAGCCAGTATTGTATTATTGTTTTATTGTATTATTATTGATTATGTATTCTTACATGTATGCACACACTTGCATACACTTACACACATCAACATCTACAAACATTGGGAAAACAAACATTGGAAAAAAAAAATTTGGGAAAACATAAGTGTCTTATATGCAAATAAGATAAGCTAATCATCTTCATGAAAGGAGAAGTATAATATCATCAAAGGATATGGGATATCAAGAGAGATAGTCTCTGGTTTATTCTTTAAACTTCTGATTATAGGATGTGACATATTTTGAAATGTTTATGTTTTATATACTTATTTCATATATATGGTATTCATATACAGCCAGTACACAAGAATATATACAGTTAAGTGTAAGACAGAGTCAAGTGTCTTAAGTCTTGTCTCTATTCTTGGTATTGGAGGTATCTGAAAGGTGAAAAAGGTCACAGGAATCTGTGAAGAGACGAGGTGTTAAGAGGAAACTTTAGGCACATACGTTTTATGAATAAAGGGTTAATATTGTGTCTCAGATAAAGAACACAATGATATTTAATAAAGTAATGTTCAAAATAAAATTATTTCTTATTAAAAAAGGTAAATAAAGTGACTAAACTTTAGGAAAATGTATGATTAAGTATGATAACACATTCATATAGGAACATATGTTTAGTATAATTGGTGAAAAGTTCTAACTAAAGAATAAATATTGTGATTGTCTATAGAATGGTAATTAATAATCACATTATATGTCAAAGTCATGTTGCAATTTGTCATCACAAGTAAAGTACACATATATATTCATGCATATAGATATAAAGATATATGTTGATATATGATGTTTACATAGATAATTGTATCCAAAGTACTATTATCTGATTATCTGATAGTTTGATAAATGTATTGAATATCAATATTTTACAAGTCGAATATAAATATTGATACAATATAAAGAGAATTATTGGATATAAATGAATGATATGGTACACTGTGATATTATAGTTTAGTAAATTGCCTAATTTGGCTTAGTTATTAGGGAAAGAAAACTTTTCTTCAATCAAGTCCAAGATTATGAGAAAGTTTGATATCAAATGTTAATAAAAAGACTTTGACAGTTACAAGAAGAAGATGTGCGGGAAAAGACAAAATCTGAAGGTATGATTCTATATGCTTAAGCTTATGCCAAGGACTGTGTTTAAAAATTATTACTGGAGGTTGGAACCTTTGATCAGCTGATTGGACAGATATAAAGACGTCCTCATCAATGTTTGGTGGAATCCTTTCTATTTCAAGACTTTAAGTTGTTTGGTGAAGCAAAAGGGTTGTGAATGATAAAACTCGAACACAGATATTGTGTATCCAAGAGACTGAGATTTCAGGACTGAACCTTACTGACAAGCAGCAGGGATGATGTCAGAATTCACACTTGCCTTGCTTTTGCAGTATTGCTCCAGAAGTGTCACATGATTGTACAGTGACAGGTGGTCAAGGGAATTACAGAAGGAAACTCCTCTACAGTCTATGTCTTGGTGAAGTGAAACATAACATATGGACTTTGTTGTTATATCAATATCTTCATAATATGAACTTTAATGGACAATGTTATAATATCTGCACAACACGGAGGAAATCTAAAGGACTTTAAGTCAAGAACTACATTTGTGGTAATAAGCCTTCTATTATGATGGAAGAAGAGATGACCAGAAGACCAGACGATGAAAGAAGAGCCTTCATCAGGTGTAGGTTAGATAGTGGATCAAATTGTTTTCATCTTTGATCACAGTTTACCATAACATACCATAATATTTATTAATGACAAAATTTATTGCAAATTGATGAAATTATTGTTATATGGACAATTAATGAAAATTAAGTTCCAGTATTCAGCAAAGAAGAAAGAAGATATAATCTAATTGTATGAATATTGTTGTATAGTATATCTTGAGAGTTCAAACAGATATTTCACTCTCAAAAGGGGAAATGTTAAATATTATATATTTACAATATTCTCTAGCAGACATGGGGTTAACACTCTACTGACATCATAGTCTTATATTCTTGGAACATGGGTGCGGTTAGTGTACACTATTTTAGAAATCTCCTTACATAGCTACAAGATGGAAGGTAACACCCACTCTCATGAATATAAATGAGTAAGAAATACACATGTCTGGGTCTGTCTTTGGGAAGACCAGGGGAAGACCAGGAGGTCTGTCTTTGGGAACACCAGGGTGGGTGGTCCAGGCAGATGGACATCCATGGACGTCGTAACCAGCCCAAGTCCACCAACCAGATGACAAGCATGAACCAAGCTGTAACTACAAGATATCCAGATGATTTAACTTCTCTGAAGATGTAAGCTATTGACAATTGATTGATATTTGTGTTATTTGGACATCTTTCCCTGTTCCTGTGTTTTCCTTCAAGATATTAATAAACCTCTACACTGATTTATAACAAGCTGACTTCTTCCTATCGTGGACAAGGCCAGGTCCGAATATTTAACAGTGGACACAAGTCTCACCGGCAAATACAAGATATTTAACACCTGCTGAGCGCCGCCATTCACTAACCTCATCCTCCTGGAGCCTCCGCTCTCAGACTAATACCATCTAAGCTTTACGGGGCCAATCTGCTGGAACCTGCCGAAACTTTGTAGACGTTTCTCTTTTTATTTGAAACCTTAACTTTTGACTCCAATTGAAATGCAGAGCTGGTCCGCCATCGATCCCTGCGCGTCGTAACGGCTTCTGTGCACAGCGAATTACGCCTCTCACATCCACATCTATTTTCTCATTAAAAATGAAGGGAATTCTTGCGGCTCATCATCCTATGGAGTCGGAATCCCAAACTTTAAAGGACAAAGCGAAAATATGGCCCCGTGCTCACATTAGGAAAAAGATGCAGATAGTCGGATCACTTGAGAAATGTATATTAATTAACCTCAATGAACCTTGCTAGTTTATGGAAGCCGGAGTTCTTTATTCTTCCTGCACATAGAAATAAGCCGCCGTTTCTGCGCTCCGAGAAATTATTGTCAGACAGAGAGAGAATAAATTATTCCTCCAAGGAGATTGCAAACCAGATTCCGGAGCCAAAGGTCTCGCTTCGGCGTACGACATCTTTCTTTTTCGCAAGTCTTAAAGGAAATAATTACGATGAAACCAAAGTAGGTAGACGCCGTATCCTACTGTACGTTGGCTCCTCTGATGTCTTGGCCTCGGAGTTACGGGACCCAGTACAATAGTCATTATCCCTATCCTTCTGGACTGGTGGGGCTTGAGTTCTGAGACCCCACCGAATTCTGTGGACCCATCGGCTTTGATCATCTGATCTTTGCAGAGGGTCTTCCAGGAGCACCTATCATTGTGCAGACAACTCTCTTGGTAAATCAGTCATGTTTGATCATCATCAATCTTATTGATTCTCCACCGTGCCCAATTAAAGGGAGTTTGTCAGGTCTTAAATCCCTCCCAAAACCGATCAGATGGAGCTTTAATAGGAATGCAGGAATAGGAATAAAGCAATGCAGAGATAATCATCTTTTATGGATATGCAAATCAGCCTCTCAATGGGGCGGGGCAGGATAGGTAGCCGAATTGTTAGATTTGCATACAAACAGTTGCTCGGGTTCTTCTCCTTTTCTGCCTCTGCTTGCATCATGGTTGCCTACAGGCAAATTAATCCCGCCCCCAATGCACTTGCAGGCTGATTTGTATATTCATAAAAAGATGACTCTCTCTGCATTGCTTCATGAGTTGGTGACCACACAAGTATGTTCTGCTTCTATTAAAGCTCCGTACCCCACTATTATTGCTGTCCCTTTAAGACATGTCGTCATTGGAGAAGTCAAGGGTCAACCTCACTAGACACTTCTCTACTCCCACATCTAAATCATGTTCTCTCCAACCTCGGCCCCCCCATCACCCAGGTTGGGGCTTGGTGCAATACTGAGTCTTCCTTAACATCGTCAATGGAGAATTATTATATATAGTCCTCGACCTTCTTGGGGACTTTTGGTTCAGAAGGTTGGGTAGATTTACGGAGACCTCTCTCTGGTAATTATTTATTGCATTTATTGCAGAAAATGGAAGAATGGTAAAATATTGGAATCCAAAAGTAAGTGAACCCTCCCTCAGTTACAATGTGTAGTCTATTAGACTGATTTGGATAATAATAAACCTGTAAACTTTACTTAGCATATGTGGAAATAAGACGCTTCTTGCATCTCACATGGAAATGAGGGATGGGGCGTGTTGAAATCCAATATGCCCCATCGTTCTGTTCCCCAACGCTCATTAGCTAATTAACCAATCTCATTATCCAACACCAATTTATTACACAACACAGTGATAGTAAAAATTCTGCAGAATTCTTATTCCTGCAATGATTTACTAAATTGGACAAGTCCGGGGACCGCTTCTCTTTATTTATTAGACTTTCCAGGGGCCTACAGGACTGCACCAGTCTGCTCTGTGCCCTACACCCACCAACGTCTGGAATGACTCTGCCCCGGTGACCTCCATGCTGACAGTTTCCTTATTCTCGGGTGAGATGCAGGCTGAGATAATTAGCTGAAAGATGAAAGAGTTCCTGTGAGTCAGACTGCTGAATGCAGCACACAAAGAAGCAAAGTATGGATCCAGCTCGATGTAACCGCTAATATATCAGGTATTCAGCAGTCGCGTATTCAGCTCACAAGCATCCGGGAAGGGATCCTTAAGTTCTGAGGCCTGCCATATGGAGGCATTGAAATAATGGGCTTCAACAAAGGCATAAATAAATGCAAATATCAAGAAGACGGAGGCAGATAAAGCATCTCGCTGGCAATTTAACGAAAATGTTGACTGCATTAAGTAAACGCTGCGTGACTCAGTAGAGCTAAGCAAGGGATATTGACAGAGGGTGAACGACGACGTGCGCCAAGAAGAGCGACAACGTACGGGAACCCAAGAACTCAGATCTTTCCCGATCCCGATCGATCAACCCTACTCAGCAGTTTGTCTATGACCAGGGTTGAGCCGATCTTGAGATTTCAGGATCGTTTTTAAAATCCAATTTTCGATCATTTTCCAGCCAATTGTGAAATTTACTCGATCAATGATCGGAATCTGATCTTTCCCAATCCCAATCACTCAACCGTAGACATCATCTATTTTGACCGGTGAATTCTGTGTCTTATCTACATATACATGAACATCAGTGTGCTGTAAGTGAGGTGACTGCTGCAAAGAATTCTACAGAAAACAGGAAGTCTCTGCATAGTATATGGCTTAGTGGCCAGAGTTAGAACTGCAGGATTTTTAGAATTTTTATATATATATATATATATATATATATATCAATTAGAATTTATTTATATTTTATAACTCACCTCAAATTCTTAAAAAATATGCTTAATCTAAAACAACATCTTCTGATGACACATTCCCTTTAAGAGCTGTGAGTATATTTAATTATTATTTATTTATTAAATAATAATTATTATTATTACTATTATTATTGATTATTATTATTATTGATTATTATTATTATTACTATTATTATTATTATTGATTATTATTACTATTATTATTACTATTATTATTATTATTATTATTAATTATTATTATTACTATTATCATCATTTATTTTATTTTTTTATTAACCTCTTCAGCTCCCCCTAGTGGTAAACGCAGGCTGAAATAATATGATCATTTAGGGCTTTGCACCTGTTTTCAAGGGATTTGCACAGACAAATCCAAAATATCTGGAGTAGATTATATTTGGTGATGAAACATATGACAAAGTTTATTGAGAGGCCACGTTTATTTAATAAACTTGGTGCATCTTATATTAGCGCACTTCAGCTTAAGATTGGTAAGCTGGTCTTAAAGGGGTTGTTAACACTGTAGGGGACTGTAGGGTTATAGGTTGGACTTGAGGGACTGATGTCTTCATCCAACCTCATCTACTATGTAACTATGTCTAGTTTGGTTCAGTAACAGATCAGTAGGGGGTCGGACACACGGGATCCCCATCAATAAGCTGTTTGAAGAGCCAACGCCATGATCCCAGATAAATCATCAAGGGAATGGAATGGGATGATCTTGGCTTGGACTACCCCAACCCATGAAGGCCATCATACAGTATATAGGTGCATTGGTAGCATTCATACCATTGCAAATAATTCGGTCCCTGCCCCCAGTTTGTCAGGTGACATTTGTCATCTGGAATCCGATCGAGCACTTTGGATAAAATCTCCGTTTTTTTTTTTTAACCTTAACTGGTTTCAATGCACAAACTCCCATAAATCCTACCAGGCATCTATATAATGCATAAAAGTAAATGGATGTGAATCGCTCCAGACTGTCAGCCGCCTCTCATTCACAATTTCTCCTAACATTATGTGTCTCAATGACACGGTACAGTCGCCGTATTGGCCATTCACAGGACTATTGTCTCTACATTGCCTTGCATATTGAGAAGTTACGGTGCTAATACCCGGGCTGCTGAATGATGTACGGCACGCACATAGCTGACAGTGTTATTACACCAGCCGTATGCTGCTCGTGCTATTTCCGTACTTCGGTATTATTCTACACATTCCACGTTCACTAACCCGCTATTGTCAGCTACACACAAGCGCAGCAGATTTTCTAGATACAATGTATTGTCACCGACTTCCTAGGCAGAGAAAATTACCAGCTTGCCGCAGCAGAAGGGCCAACAGTCCATTGTAGTGAGAAGCTCTGGAGGGCAGCGGCCGACGGGAAGGGAACGAGCAAACCCTTCGGTAGTCTATTGTAACGCTGAGATATTGCTATGAGGGGTGGAGGGTCAGGGTCTGAGAAACGGCCTCCATACCGAGAGAATGTAAATGCAGAGCAGACGAGTATCAGGACGAAGGATGAGAGTCTGGACAGATAACACACGGGCAGGGGGAGGCAGATACATATTCACACAGTATATACAGATGTAGCAGAGTTATCCCGAATTTCTGCAACTGGTTAAACGGCTACAATGTGATATCTTATAATAGAAGCCGAAAACCAAGGGGAAGTCATGCTCCTGTTATACCGGTATAGAACATGCCAGCGTTTCTGCAGGTATAATTGACTATTCCGCTGCAGATTTTTTTGTCTGCAATGTGTGCAAGAGATTAGCCTGAATCCCATTTACTTTGCAGGTAGTGTAAAATGCAGTACCTGCATTGTAGATTGTGAGCCCCACATAGACCTCACAATGTAAATTTTTTCCTATCAGCATGTCTTTTTTGGAATATGGGATGGAAATCCATGCAAACATGGGGAGAACATACAAACTCCTTGCAGATGGTTTTATGCCCTTGGCAGGATTTGAACACCAGGACTCCAGCGCTGCAAGGCTGCAGTGCTAACCACTGAGCCACCGTGTGGCCCCCCTAGTTCCAGGATTGTGTCCAAACACAAAGTAGGTGGACAAGGACCCACTCTGGATGCCACAACGGAGGCGGAAATAGGAGGCTATGACTATTATTGGTTTGAGGGTGGAGAACCCCCATAATGATCAGGTTTGCCCATTCCTAAAATTTGGAATGATTGTCATGTTGGATATTCTCTGACTCCATCGTCTAGTCATCAAAATGTGGCCTTAGTCAAAGTCATTTCCTCTTTATGTCCATTTTTCCTACCTGGACCACATCGACTACCAACATGGCTAACTATTCACCTACCGCCTGGATGAGGATGACAGTGATGAGGATGATGAAGATGATGTTCCCCACGTATTATCCATTACCCAATTTGTAGGATATGACAAGGGTTCCTTGGAGCCTCTATTAGGTGAAGACCCTTTCTGATAATAGATCTGAAGATTACACTCCCGACCGCCATATTACGCCAGCCTTGCGTTATCCAATTGTAGCAATCGCCCGCAATCACCGACCATAGAAGTGCAGCCTATCATTTGTTAGCGCGCCGCCTGCGCTCCACAATGATGATTGTAATCGCTGGTGAACGGCCTTCATTCATAGGCGCCATACATCCCAAAGACGTGTTAAAAACATGAAGGCTTGGCAAATACAATGAGCTTTCCATGACAACCGTATTCAATGTATAGGAGCGTTTACTGTAAGTTATAGCTGCCGAGGCGCATGTTAATTCGGCATTGAAGGGCTGTATGGGGTAAAACAATAGCACTGATTGCTTTGCTGCAATGAAGTCAGTTTCATTCTCTGTCATCAAAGATTTTTTTCCAAGGATCTCTTAACCCATGAGTTGGAAAAGTCTTTGTAGATAGTGGGGCTGGTAGGCTAAGGGCTCATACACCGCTCCGTAAGTATGATATAGCTGTAATATACAGTTATATTGGGTTACGGGCCTCTATATTGCAGTATGTTTAGGATTCTTAGAGATGAGTCTATCACACACAATATTATTTGGATGAGCCCCATAGGCAATGCTTCTAAGATATAATATCCCATTAATACTGGTCCATACAGAGCCACCATATGGGGACACACACCCTATTAGTATGGAGCCACGTGTATGAGCCCTACATATGGACTTAGAGGGTAAGTGACGTTTTACGTGACTGCTATACACCGCTCACAGTCAGCACAGGAGAATCTGCTCCATAACTGTCTATCACTCTGAAACCTCAAATATAGAGAAGAGCTGACCTGTACTGATGTGAAGAAAGTGGTTTGGTTGTAACAGAAAGCTTCTATTCAGCTCCAGCATCCATGTAAGGCAGGATACACAAAAAAAATACGGAGAGACAAGTCCTGGTTTCAGGAAGAATCCTGGAAGACCCCATGATAGTCTTATAGTCCATGTTAACCGCCTTTTAAGTGGATTGGGTTTCGGTTTTTCATGTCCCCAAGAACGGAAACCCAAAGACAGGTGTGAACCTAGAGTAAGTCTGTCTTTATTCCCTTATCGCCTGCACATGAGTCCTGTGACCCGCAGTCCGTCTTGGAATGGGCAGAGCAGTGATGTTCACAGTGAAAGTCATTGTAGTAGTGAGAAGGGAGAAAGGAACCTGGTACGAGCGTTTCTGTTACAAAGAATTTTTTTTATAACTCCTTGTACTGTTCATTTATACAAATTTATTGTAACAAAGGTCATTATATGTCATACAGTCAGACAAACCCGCCAGTTTCAGACAACTATCTAATATGTAATAGATGTTCAGCTGGCATTCGTTCTGTAGGCTGATGAGACATGTTGAAGGGATCGGACATACTGAAGGAATCGGACATATTGAAGGGATCGGACATACTGAAGGAATTGGACACACTGAAGGGATCGGACATACTGAAGGAGTTGGACATACTGAAGGGATCGGACGTACTGAAGGGATCAGACATACTGAAGGAATTGGACACACTGAAGGGATCGGACATACTGAAGGTATCGGATATACTGAAGGAGTTGGACACACTGAAGGGATTGGACATATTGAAGGGATCGGACGTACTGAAGGAATTGGACACACTGAAGGGATTGGACATACTGAAGGAGTTGGACATACTGAAGGGATCGGACGTACTGAAGGGATCAGACATACTGAAGGAATTGGACACACTGAAGGGATCAGACATACTGAAGGAGTTGGACATACTGAAGGGATCGGACATACTGAAGGGATTGGACATACTGAAGGAATTGGACACACTGAAGGGATCGGACACACTGAAGGGATCGGACATACTGAAGGAATCAGACATACTGAAGGAATCGGACATACTGAAGGAATCGGACATACTGAAGGGATTGGACATACTGAAGGAATTGGACACACTGAAGGGATTGGACATACTGAAGGAATTGGACACACTGAAGGGATCGGACATACTGAAGGAATCAGACATACTGAAGGGATCGGACATACTGAAGGGATCGGACATACTGAAGGGATCAGACATACTGTAGATCTGAGCGAGTTTTGATATAATTTTTGGTATACATTTTGCAGTGACCTGTTACAGTGAATTACTGAAGACTTGTACACGGGTTATGTCTGTTCAGTTCACTTTTAATGCCAGTAATGTGACGCCATTTTTAGCATATTCGGTACAATATTATGTCTCCTCTACTGTCTTTCCACCTTTATATATCGCTCGATAACATTTTGCCAGCTCCTTTACCATTATCTGACAGATGGAAGAGACCACTCGTTCCAAGAAGGTTGTATAAGAGAAAAAGAGGTCTTATTTTTCAGAACAGCGCCTCATCTGTCGCTAGGCTGTGTCTGATATTGCAGCTCGGCCTGATCTAAGTGAATGCGAGTGGGATGGTTCCTATTAGCAGCGTATTATACATGGAACATCTGAGCAAATTGATACATAGGGGGAAATGATTCAATATAACTTGCCATAGATTCATTTAAGTCTCCTTCTGGGATTAGGAGTTCGGTGGGCGGACCCACCTAGGCACTCAAAGTAATGTAAGCTCCTCCTGCTCGATAACCTCCTGCCTTCACATCAGACTCTATCAATTTGATGGGTTCCTTTAACCCTTTACAGTATACATTATAAATGACTCCACCCTGACTTTTCTGGCCTGACCATAGCAGGCGATAAGCGCAACGTAATAGAAGCTCGACTAGACTTTACCTTATGTAACATAATGATTCCATGGAACACAATCACTCATAACCTTAGACTATCTCCTTCCCCATGATTGTGTTCCTACATTGTAACAGACATCATTCCTCGATCCTCCGCGCCAACAAGATGTAACAAATCCTTCCTTATTCCTCGGGCTGGGACGCTCTTTAATATGATATTTATTTTTGCGGCAATTATTATGTTACGATTTATTGCCAGCCTCACAATTGAACAGGAGCCAAGTGAAGGCTGGATGTTCATAATGGTTCTCCCCGCACGAGAGCGCTGAGACAATAAGACTGATTGGTCTGGCACAATGACATTGTCTCTATTGTAAAGTGCGGGATTTATTCCTCTATAAATAAATAGATACATAAAAGAGAAGTGAAGAGAAAAAAAAGGGGGGTCCCGCTTCGAAGGACTGGCGTTGATGTCATCTGAAGGCTGGATCTCCAAACTGTCAACAGCGGGCTCAATTTTCCCAACAAGATATCATGATTTTTTTTTTATTAAAACCTTTGCAAGATTCAACCTTCGCTCGGCTTTTCCGTCAACAATCTACCCAAACAGGAGCAGCGAGTGAGTGTCAGCGGAGCTGACATTTATTATGTGCTCGGGGATATTCTGCAGGACAGAAAATGATATAGCATTTAAAGTGGCCAATTTTTTTTTTTTATTTCATAACAAGTCTGAACGATGCGGCAGAAATAAACAACTCAATGGAAAAAAAAGCAAAAAAATCTGTTTTGTGGGTGGGTGCGGGCTGGCGTGAATCGCTATGTAATGTGTCGCTCACCTGTAATGTCTGTTATTGTCAGTATTGGTATTCCCAGAATCTTTTGTTAGAACTCTACAGTGTGATGCCCCTCTGTTACTCCTCCTGGCAATGTAGGATGAGTCTGACTTGGTGTTATCTAATACTGTCAGATGTGATAGGGTCAAACAGCGCAGGACTCACTCTTTGGATAAGGGGAATGGTAATACCCAGTTGTCAATTTTCACATTTGCAGGAAGAATAACAGAGGCACAGCGTGAAAAGATTCTCCAGAATCAATATACATAATTTGCATAAATGAATAGTAAAAGGGAATATAAGAAACTTTGTAACAGATCTTATTAAAGAAACTTATTAAAGAACTTCTCCACTTATTAGGCTTCTCTCCTCCTCCTTATCTGCACTCACAGAGGTCTATGGAGGGGAGAGGAGGAGGCTGCTGCTGTTGCCGGGGTAGTTAAGCGATTTATTACCCCATTCTATGCAGTGTTAAGAGAGTTCCCTCACTCACAGCATAGCAGAGTGTTTCAGCTATTTGTGTCTTTCCAGTAGCCTCCTCCACCCCTCCCCTCTCCATAGACGTCTATGTAAATTTAATTCAGCCTGATACAGATTTGTTACTAATAATTGATATATTACAAGTGTTTTTTACATTCACCTGAACTATTCATGTATGATAAATTATTTTATCATTGGGGATCACTTTAACCCATTTACGCCTAGAGTTCCATTATTACAACTCAAAACCTCAGGCATAAATGGGTTAATAGAGAATTCAGGTATTATTAGATATGGTGGCCAAATACTTGATAACCGCCAAAGCAACAATTCTTTGATCTGTTTAAGATGAGAAGAAAAGATCTGCTTTTATTGACAGAAATAGCGCCACTATTGTCCACAGGAAGCTTCTGGTATTGCATCATAAATCCGTACACAGCCTGTTGAAAAGAATGGCGCAGTTTCTGGATAAAACATCAATCGTTTTTTTCTTATCTCATCCATCCCCTGTAAATGGATTGTGTTATCACCCTGACACTGAAACCAATGTAATATACTAGATATAATAAGATGCCGATTCTGACAATTCCACTACCGATACAAAGCAGACAAACAAATGACGTGACCAATGGTCCTCCAAAGTCATCGCAACCTCCAAAACCATCCAGAAACTGGATTTCCCCGCAGCTCTCCTGGGGCTAAAGGCATGGGTCCTCCCCCACTGCTGATCCCTATATGTCCTGCATGGTCCTGGGGCTGTTTCTAAGTACCGGTCCTAGAGCAGATTCTCCTCTTCTTACTGTGACTGCAAACTATTAATGCAGAAACTGGTAGAATCTGTAGAATATAAGTCATATGATGACCAGAAATGGTGCTGTCTCATGTACACACATAAGAGCCTATCCTGAAAACTCACTTTTAGTTGCCCCATGTCCCCCTCCCCACCAATCTCTATATAATACCTACTCCACGTTACCCTCCATCACCGTATCGTCCATGCAGCTTCCAATGCAGGTCCAGCTGCCTCCCCTTGTTGCTTTCAGTCAGATCCCTCACTGCTGACAATGTCATTGGCCGCCACTATTGGACCCTATAATTGACTGTCTATAGACCCCACCATACAATGTAGACCTGTTTACGACACGATAAGATGAGACTTATTTGCTGTAGTAGTTTGTTCCTTTCCTTCCTGGTTATCGGATGCATAAATTGCTATGAAATATCATTTAGATTAGCATTTGTGTCCGCATGGAAGTATTTGATGTTCACTCTGCCCTTGGCGATCACGAGTGAACTAATGAATAAATAATTGTGCCCCACCACATGCTCACGTCGGACCCACCAACATCCACAGCCCTCCTCCTTGGATTTTCAATGCTTGACTGATGCAGTTACTTCTCTGCTACTCCTACATCTGCTGTAGACACCGAGTATCTGCCAAACCTTTAGTAACATACAGCAGAATCTTTTAGATCAACGTAACCCTTTCTATCCCACATGATCCAGACAAGATATTGACTCTACAGCTCAAATCCTACTTGAATATCAGGGATTGTTCACACTTGTATCCAGATTCTATTGCTTCTTCTATTACATTGTTCTGCACAGTAGAAAGTCTGTATTATAAGTCAGTGGCGTGGTATGGATCATAATGGACTTATTGTAAGTCACTGGCTAGGGGTGGACCCATTGTAGTCATTGGATAGGGATGGACCCTGATGGACCCATTGTAGTCATTGGATAGGGATGGACCCTGATGGACCCATTGTGGTCATTGGATAGGGATGGACCCTGATGGACCCATTGTGGTCATTGGATAGGGATGGACCCTGATGGACCCATTGTGGTCATTGGTTAGGGATGGACCCTGATGGACACATTGTAGTCATTGGATAGGGATGAACCCTGATGGGTCAACTGTAGTCGCTGCTTGGTTAAGGATTGTGATGGATCCATTATTATTTACAGGTAGGGTATGGATCCTAAAGGTCCCATTCTAAGTCACTGGTTAGGTATGGCCCTTGATGGAACCAATAATGGTCAATTTTTAGGGACGGCCATTAATAGTCCCAATACAGTAACTGGTTAGGAATGGACCCTGATAGATCTATTGTAGTCAATCTTTACACATGGGCCCTGATGGACACATTGTGCTCACTGGTTAGCAATGACCCCTGATGGATGCATTATAGTCAATGGTTATTAATGACTCTGATGGACCCATTATTGTCAGTCTTTAGGGATGACCCATGATATATCCATAGTAGTCACCAGTTAGGAATTGATCCTGATAAACCTATTGTAGTCAGCAGTTGCCTATAGATTCTAATAGATGAATTATTAATGACTCATAGGGTATGGATTATGATAGATCTATTATAAGGCAATAATAAGTTATGGATCCTAATAGACCCATTATGAGTCAGTAGGGCAATTGATAGGCTGAATGATGCTGATGGATCCTAATGAATCCTGACAGATTTGTTAAGTGAATCATTAAGGATCAATAATAACAATAATGTTAATTGTAAGCATTCACCTGGACAGAATAGATCTGCTTTATAGGCTCTGCGTCCACTGACCCCCATAGGTAATCCTATAGGGATCTCTGGTGATCTACGTTCAGTAGATTGCAGTCCTAGGTATTTCAGGCATGATATAGATGCTAATATATGGGCACATTATGGCAAAGTGAAGCCGGCCTTATGAAAACGACTCCCAGCTCCATAACAATATCATTTCCCATCCACAGCCTGAGCGTGCGGAGCTTCAGTCCGGTCAGGGAGAGACATTACATTTGCAATAAACCATCTATTTGTGTTGTCTCCGTCGGCAATAAGTTAGCACTCACATCTGCAAACTGCTCACTCCACATCCCTGGTAATAGAGAGCATTTATATCGATGCAACAGGAACCAATCTGCAACGCTGGAATCGATTTATATTAATGATGTCTTTATTCACCACTGCAAACCCCTAAATATTTAATAGGGTGCAAACAGGCACGAGGAGCATCAAACCAAACCAAGGAGTCCCATGCTGAGGAAGACATCTGAGAGCGGATCTTACAAAGACAGGACCACTAAACTCCACCAGTGTCTTATAGGAAAGGTCGTTTTCAACTCTCCTTCTTTCTTCCCCAACCGGGAAATCCTGTTGATATTAGAAATTGAAAATCTGATTTAAGACCTGCTTTATGATTGGGGAAGAGGAGAAGTGGCGCAGAACAGGGCCTGGAGCCACAAAGGCAGGACCCCTTATGAGCACTTCATGCTGGTAGTCAATGTATGTTCTATTGAGCAAACGTGTCCGTGCATAACTTGTAGTCTCCGAGCTGCATCTTGTTTGGAGATGGGGGAGGTAAGAAGGACATTTTCTCCAAGAGCTCTTTGTAGACGTGAGTCACATCCACCGTATGGAGCCGCAACATATGGACGTGTGCAGACATCTGGATTCTAGGACATTTTGGACAGAATCTTTATCGACTTGTTATCTGGATCGGATACATTCAGTCTGATACACGGGAATCTACTTAACGTTGACCCTGGGGCATAGCCATAGGGAGGACTGAAGGGCACCAGTATTATAGGCCCACGAGAGCTCGTACGTCCATAGCAAATATGTCTAAAGTGTCTAGACATTTTACTTGGATAACAATATTCATATTACTGATAAAACTGCTACAATGTATAAACCAGGTATGGTCACTGGTAACCACAATACCACAATGTATGCAAAAATCCATTATTAATGTAAATTACACACTAAGAAGATTATCCATAGGAGGGAGTTCACAAGCTGAAGATATATATATAGCGTATATAGTGTATATAAGAGTCACCCATCAATGGCCGCGATGCATGTAAAATAAAATGCTTCAACTACAATTAATATTAATACATCTCAGTGGAAAATTCATGCAAAAAGATAATGCAAGGCGGTATATGGCAAATACAACATCAGGCTATGCCTCAGAGGTAACATTAAAGGGGCTCCGTCAGATCTGCCATCAAAGGGCAGCAAAGAATAGAGGGAGAGATACCGAGATCAGGGATATATAGGTTTCTATGATTGGGATCACTATTTTCATGTAATATCTTGTAAATTGTGCCCGGACTCTTAGAGAAAGCCTAGGAGTCCTGCTGGCTCCACCCACACTCAGTGATTGGCAGGTCTATCAGTGGGCGGACTCCTAAACTTTCTCTATCACCCAGATATCACCAATGTCATTGCCTCCTCTTATATCCTCTCTTTGCATAAATAGTGTTACACTTACGAAAGGTAACATTAAAAGGGCTCGGTCGGATCTCCCATCTGAGGTCAACAATGGATAGAGGGAGAGATACTGAGATCAGGGATATATAGGTTTCTATGATTTGATTCCATATTTTCATGTGAAATCCTTGTAAATTCTTCAACAACTTGAGTAATACAGAAATCGTTTGAGTGCTACTTCCCCCGCCCACACTCAGTGATTGGCTGGTCTACCTATGGGCGGGGAAAACAGGACTCCCTGACTTTTTTAGGAGTCCTGGCACCATTTACAAAGATTTTACCTGAAAATATGAAATGAAATGATAGAAAACTATATATCGCCGAGCTCAGCGCTTCCCCCTCTATCCTATGCTGCCCTCAGATGGGTGACCTGATGGATCTGCTTTAATGTTAACACAATCATTTAGTAGCTGAACATTGATCTTCATGTGGCCATTACAATAAATCCACTGAGTCTGCCACTAAGTCTACACATTACTTAAGCTTCTAATAGGCTCATATAACATACAATTCCAATGTATGGCCGTAGATCATCTAGACATGTCGGGAGATAAAGTCTTTATGACGATCGCTTAGAGAGGCCGCCTTCATTTGTCACCGGTCAGCTCCTAATGATTGTTCTCTATAACTATAGCCAGGGCTGACCAAGTGCAAAGAACATAATGACCAAGATATGGAATGATTACACCACAAATACAAGACTGAATGGAGATCAATGAACTGATGGGTTCTCCTATATCATACATATTATAATATTGTCAGCTGGACCTGCCCATCATCTAAGGCGTCCCCTGGTGAAAGGAGAGAAGGATTGGGTGGTTGGATGTAACCATGTTCGATCCTTTCGTTCTCCGAGGCCAATCCCAGCAGGATTCACCAATCACTCGGTGTACAAGAATGGGAAGAATAGAAGACTATACAATACTACATTGAGTTTTTACTAGCAGTTCTAAGCTGGTGCATTGTAATACGTCTCAGACTATACATTGGCCAGGGGCTTGTCATGTGGACGCCAAAATTGGGGAAGAAAAACGTCTTTATCCTCCACTGGTTTCAGTTTGAAAATGGCGGATAATGGGGCCAATGGTGTCCATCCATAGAGGCGACACTAGTGGGAACCTAGCATAGGTATCATAATGATATCCCAATGAATGGCGCCCCATGACAATCTAACTGGCTGATATCCTCATGCCATACCTAGACCATTGACATGAATGGCAACTCGATGAAACAAAGACAACACAAAGGTCTCCGGAGTGACGCGCTCCATGCAGATGGTGAGATATAACCCTATATACATGTGACTGCAGATAGAAAACATCTCTGCTGGAAGAGAAAAAAACCAAGGTATCAAGCACTCAGGGATAAAGCGATTCCCACTCGAGTCCCTCTTGTGCTGTTGTACTGATGGATGACTCTCCGGACCCCCTCCTTATTGGATAAATACTACTTCTGCCATTAACAATTTTCCCACTTGTTAACGTGACTATTAGGTAGGAAGGGAGACGAGGTAATTATATTGATCGAGAGTCATGAATAATAAATATCCAAAACAATAATTATTGGAAGGACGTGAAAAAAAAAGAAGCAATAACCAAGTGGAAAGAACGTAATGCCATAGAACACAATACACATTAACCTGGAGACGGCATGGAGTGTCTGCTGGCGGTATGTCCTGTCTATTCTGTGGAGGGGCAGTCACTGGCTTTATGATATTTGGAGGCTGTAGCAGAGCGGAATATGTGATTTATTGGAACTGCAAATTGTTGGATGGCCCTGGGCAAAAAAAATAAAAATTACAGTGGTCTAATACATGGACTGCTACATAATGCAAGAATCACCTGTGTATGAGCACAGCCCAATCATTGGGGGAAACATGTTCAGCAATGTACAGATAAAGCAGCTACTAAACAAGTGCTCTGCATGCTACAGTATGGTGCAAAAGTGTCAGCCAAAAAATAGATTGCTTTCAAAAACTACATTATAACCAGCATATGACCCCACATATCGCAAGGTGTAACAAAGGTTATTTGATTCAGGTGACCCTAACCTATCTATCTGCAGGGCTGGGGTGATATGCTGGTTCTGGTGACAGTAACCTATCTATCTGCAGGGCTGGGGTGATATGCTGGTTCTGGTGACAGTAACCTATCTGCAGAGCTGGGGTGATATGCTGGTTCTGGTGACAGTAACCTATCTATCTGCTGGGGTGATATACTGGTACTGGTGACACTAACCTATCTATCTGCAGGGCTGGGGTGATATGCTGATTCTGGTGACAGTAACCTATCTATCTGCAGTACTGGGGTGATATGCTGGTTCTGGTGACAGTAACCTATCTATCTGCAGGGCTGGGGTGATATGCTGGATGTGGTAACAGTAACCTATCTATCTGCAGGGCTGGGGTGATATGCTGGTTCTGGTGACAGTAACCTATCTATCTGCAGGGCTGGGGTGATATGCTGGGTCTGGTGACAGTAACCTATCTATCTGCAGGGCTGGGGTGATATGCTGGTTCTGGTGACACTAACCTATCTATCTGCAGGGCTGGGGTGATATGCTGGGTCTGGTGACAGTAACCTATCTATCTGCAGGGCTGGGGTGATATGCTGGTTCTGGTGACAGTAACCTATCTATCTGCAGGGCTGGGGTGATATGCTGGTACTGGTGACAGTAACCTATCTATCTGCAGGGCTGGGGTGATATGCTGGGTCTGGTGACAGTAACCTATCTATCTGCAGGGCTGGGGTGATATGCTGGGTCTGGTGACAGTAACCTATCTATCTGCAGGGCTGGGGTGATATACTGGTTCTGGTGACAGTAACCTATCTATCTGCAGGGCTGGGGTGATATGCTGGGTCTGGTGACAGTAACCTATCTATCTTCAGGGCTGGGGTGATATGCTGGTTCTGGTGACAGTAACCTATCTATCTGCAGGGCTGGGGTGATATGCTGGGTCTGGTGAGAGTAACCTATCTATCTGCAGGGCTGGGGTGATATGCTGGTTCTGGTGACAGTAACCTATCTATCTTCAGGGCTGGGGTGATATGCTGGTTCTGGTGACAGTAACCTATCTATCTGCAGGGCTGGGGTGATATGCTGGGTCTGGTGACAGTAACCTATCTATCTGCAGGGCTGGGGTGATATGCTGGGTCTGGTGACAGTAACCTATCTATCTGCAGTACTGGGGTGATATGCTGGTTCTGGTGACAGTAACCTATCTATCTGCAGGGCTGGGGTGATATGCTGGGTCTGGTGACAGTAACCTATCTATCTTCAGGGCTGGGGTGATATGCTGGTTCTGGTGACAGTAACCTATCTATCTGCAGGGCTGGGGTGATATGCTGGGTCTGGTGACAGTAACCTATCTATCTGCAGGGCTGGGGTGATATACTGGTTCTGGTGACAGTAACCTATCTATCTGCAGGGCTGGGGTGATATGCTGGGTCTGGTGACAGTAACCTATCTATCTGCAGGGCTGGGGTGATATGCTGGGTCTGGTGACAGTAACCTATCTATCTGCAGGGCTGGGGTGATATGCTGGTTCTGGTGACACTAACCTATCTATCTGCAGGGCTGGGGTGATATGCTGGGTCTGGTGACAGTAACCTATCTATCTGCAGGGCTGGGGTGATATGCTGGTTCTGGTGACAGTAACCTATCTATCTGCAGGGCTGGGTTGATATGCTGGTACTGGTGACAGTAACCTATCTATCTGCAGGGCTGGGGTGATATGCTGGGTCTGGTGACAGTAACCTATCTATCTGCAGGGCTGGGGTGATATACTGGTTCTGGTGACAGTAACCTATCTATCTGCAGGGCTGGGGTGATATGCTGGGTCTGGTGACAGTAACCTATCTATCTGCAGGGCTGGGGTGATATGCTGGGTCTGGTGACAGTAACCTATCTATCTGCAGGGCTGGGGTGATATGCTGGGTCTGGTGACAGTAACCTATCTATCTTCAGGGCTGGGGTGATATGCTGGTTCTGGTGACAGTAACCTATCTATCTGCAGGGCTGGGGTGATATGCTGGGTCTGGTGAGAGTAACCTATCTATCTGCAGGGCTGGGGTGATATGCTGGTTCTGGTGACAGTAACCTATCTATCTTCAGGGCTGGGGTGATATACTGGTTCTGGTGACAGTAACCTATCTATCTGCAGGGCTGGGGTGATATGCTGGGTCTGGTGACAGTAACCTATCTATCTGCAGGGCTGGGGTGATATGCTGGTTCTGGTGACAGTAACCTATCTATCTGCAGGGCTGGGGTGATATGCTGGGTCTGGTGACAGTAACCTATCTATCTTCAGGGCTGGGGTGATATGCTGGGTCTGGTGACAGTAACCTATCTATCTGCAGGGCTGGGGTGATATGCTGGGTCTGGTGACAGTAACCTATCTATCTGCAGGGCTGGGGTGATATGCTGGGTCTGGTGACAGTAACCTATCTATCTGCAGGTCTGGGGTGATATGCTGGTTCTGGTGACGGTAACCTATCTATCTGCAGGGCTGGGGTGATATGCTGGATGTGGTGACAGTAACCTATCTATCTGCAGGGCTGGGGTGATATGCTGGGTCTGGTGACAGTAACCTATCTATCTGCAGGGCTGGGGTGATATGCCGGGTCTGGTGACAGTAACCTATCTATCTGCAGGGCTGGGGTGATATGCTGGTTCTGGTGACAGTAACCTATCTATCTTCAGGGCTGGGGTGATATGCTGGTTCTGGTGACAGTAACCTATCTATCTGCAGGACTGGGGTGATATGCTGGGTCTGGTGACAGTAACCTATCTATCTGCAGGGCTGGGGTGATATGCTGGTTCTGGTGACAGTAACCTATCTATCTGCAGGACTGGGGTGATATGCTGGTTCTGGTGACAGTAACCTATCTATCTGCAGGGCTGGGGTGATATGCTGGTTCTGGTGACAGTAACCTATCTATCTTCAGGGCTGGGGTGATATGCTGGGTCTGGGGAGGGGATCCCTTTAATAATATATTTTTGCCAATGAAATAAATGAATAAGTGAATAAACAAATAGAAATGTAAATTCCATCAATATTTGGGGTGACCTTTCCCCTTTGGAGGAGGAGCCCTGGAAGTGATGATCCGGCCCCCCCTGATCTCATCATCCTCCAGTCTGTCTGGGATGACATGAAGAGACAGACGGATTGGAGCAACATCCACAGAAGATCTGGGCTTAGTTCTCCAAGATGGCGGTGGGAACAACCTCCCTGCCCAGTTCTGCCAGGGGGTAAAGGGCAAAGGTGACACGGAATATCGATGGATTTACATTTCTCTTTTTTTCATTCCCTTAATTAGTTAATTGCAAAAATAAACTGTTAACCCTTCTATTTCTGAGTGCATTTTTACACACATGCCTAACACTTTTGTATATAATCAGCATAGTGTATAATTCTATATGAATGAGCGGCATCCTGTGCATATAATATAGGCAGGGTATATTAGCATGGGGCGCCACCATGGTTACTTTGGTAAATGCTGTGGAGATCAGCAGAGCTGGATATATCCGGCAGCCGCTCATCCTCTTTCCCCATGTTAATATCCCTGTTTGCAGATTTCGTCCAGGTCTCGGCGCCTTCCTGCTCGGAGTGTTGGCTTAGGACTGGGGAATTTGGCAAGTAGAGGGGTCTTGGTGACTGTGCCTTTTCCTATAATCCAGTCCCGGCCTGTCATGTTGCCCGGTGCCACATGACATACTCAGCTCTTCTATACTGTCTTGTGGAGTTTTATGCATTATACGATGGTGGGGAATAAGAATTGAGATATTTTAATGCGACTGGTTGATGTTGTCGGGCGACGAGGGGAAGGTTCTTTGTAGCTTCGCATAATTATCACGTCCCTATTTCAGATGGCGCAGGTGGCAAGCTGTTAGATGTGACATTTTCTGAAGGAAGAGAAACATGAGCACATATCTGTACCCGGGTTATTCTCACCATTACTAAGGAGCCTTCCAGAAACGGAAATTAATCGGGATTCCAATAATGTCCCCGGTCGCAACAGATTGTCCAAATTACCCAAGACAATGGCCACAATGCAGACTCCTTGCGTCATAACGCGATAGATAGGAGACGGCAAGGACAAGTGGTCAAGGAGGGAGAGGTCATTCATCTTTGGCCACACATTCGCCCTCCCCCCTGTAGAGACGACATAATCATATGCTGCCTGTTCCCGGTATTAACCTGTCCTCCATGTTGGGAGACGTCCTGCTGCCCTGGACATGTGGGATATTATTTTCGCTTCATTAAAACGCAATCAAGAGGCTTTGGCAACTGAATTTGCCACTAAACAATGGTCTTTCTGATTGGCAAGCGATTTCATTCCCCGCGCCTATCATTAATTCTGTTACTCGAATGGAAACTCCAGCGGCATCTGTCATTATAATTGAGGCTGCAATGCATCAAGTGGATGATACAGACATCTAGTCTGCAACCCAAACTGCAAGCAAAGTCAATGAAACAAAAAAAGTCTCTACACCAGAGAGCCGAGCCCATCTGGACAGCGGCTATTTTGGGCTCAAACTTAATCCCTTGAACAGAATTCCTGCAAACGAAGCTGGAAAGTCAACAAAAGGGCTTAGGGTATATGGTGATGTATATAAATGGAGGGTGGTCGTAGCATAGACAGCAATGCTGAACTGGTCACTGCCGTGCGGGCTCCTGCGATCCCCGGTAAACATTGTAGTTTGCTTGGCGAAGTTTCCACTGCAGTGGCCACTACTGGGCAAATGTGGTATTACATGAGGTCATGTCAATGGTACTTGGATGGATGGGATCTCCTCAATATGGGAAGATATTGTTGGAATGATTTGGCGGTATTAAGTAATCCAATAGTCTAACGTTTTGTGTCACTGTCCTTTACACGTATAATACTGCCCTGGCCGTCACCTCCATGGGAATTCCCAAACCTTGAGGGAATTCCATAGTGACCTCACCTATGACATCACCGGAGAGTCTGTGTCATCAGCTGACAAGTCTGTCATGGTAATATGTTATATCCTCTCCGTATCCTCTATAACCTTTCGCCACAACATCCCACTATACAAGCTACACCATTTCTTACACTATTCCAAGACTGATTTACAGATGTAGCAGAGCTGGTTTTGTAATTGCAATCTTCCTATGTAGATGAACACAATGAGATATCTATATATTGTGCCAAATGACAAAGTTAACTCTAATACACTGATAAAAAAAAAATTGCATTATATTTTGGTGGCAAATGGGAATTATAACCGCACAATAATGTCTAAACTTGCAAATCTACAACCTGCGGCTGAGAGGTTGTGCTGGGACTTGTGGCTTTGCAACAGGTTGGCGACCACTTTATTAAATGACCACAAATATCACATCTCAGTTGTGGCCGTAATACCCTGCGCTGGTACTTGTGACACCGCCGTGACCCCGCAGCTCATCTAACCGTTAATGACTGACGACAATGCACCTTGTCCATAAAATCTGTTAAAGTGACATCGCATTCGATCTGCAGCCATACAGTCCGTGTTGTGATGCTTCATTGGGCATATTCGTTAAAGCAACAATGCCATGCTCCATTTAATTTATTAGTGACACGCCGGGGTCCACAGGGTATACTTATTAAAGTGGCAGGACATGCTCGTGAATATGGCGCACAAACCATGCCCTATCCCAACTGGTAAGTGTGAGATAGAAGAGTATATGCATCTTACTAATATACTGTATACATAGAGTCTAGACCTGGCAGGAGCGTCTGGTCATCATTACAACATGGACCACTTAATGACCGAGTAGTTACCAAGTGCCCGCTGCAATAATGTCTATAGAAACATACAAGGAATATATAGAACCTGCTACAGTATATACACGCTGCTCAAACCTTAGTATATACAATATAAAATACACATAGAATATACAATATACAACTAGTATATAGAATATACAATACACATGGAATATACAATATACAACTAGTATATAAAATATACAATACACATAGAATATACAATATACAACTACTTGTAACCGATGCAGTACAAAGTCACTACTACACACAATACCAGGTGCAAAGTCTGAACATCCCCTATGCTAAAAACTCAAACACCATCGTATTCCCTGTTTCCTCAGAATTAGGTTACTAGAATAAATGTAGCAGAGCTGAATCCGTCTCCGTCGCATGAATTACAACAATTCAGTGTAGTAAGGAAATAGAGAATACAGCGGGATATCACAGCAAGTTGTGCTGAATGAACTTGCTACAAATGTTGTAGCTTTGCTACATTTGTACATAGTATATAGGCACGTACGCATAGAGTATTCTACATGTATATAGGCACGTATATATAGAGTATTCTGCACGTATATAGGCACATGTATATAGAGTATTGTACTTGTATATAGGCACGTATACATAGAGTATTCTACTTGTATATAGGCACGTGTACATAGAGTATTCTACATGCACATAGGCACGTATACATAGAGTATTCTGCACATATATAGGCACGTATACATAGAGTATTCTGCATGTATATAGGCACATGTACATAGAGTATTCTACTTGTATATAGGCACGTGTACATAGAGTATTCTACATGCACATAGGCACGTATACATAGAGTATTCTGCACATATATAGGCACGTATACATAGAGTATTCTGCATGTATATAGGCACATGTACATAGAGTATTCTACTTGTATATAGGCATATACGACCAGATAATACAAATATTTCACAGGTGCAATAGTTAGTCGGGTAATGGCCTAGTTTATGAAGCTTCAAAATCTCTTTTACTTGTCCAAAAAAAGCCAAATATTATATATTATGTATCAATGTCACAAACATTATATGCAACATATATTGCGATACCTATACAGCATGCACCTATACATTGCCATACATTTCTAGCAGGCATTAACCCAATTGATTATCTCTATTTCCAAACTTGGGTGAATAAAGATGAGGCAAAGCTTAGTATTCCAGATCAGCGGGCGGCCGATTCATCCTCCCGAGGAACCTTTTGCCATCAAGGCCATTACTCATTTTCGACAAGTTCTAAACTGATCAGCAAACAGCTTAATCTGGGCAAGAAAAAAAGACCTAAAATTGGCTAGCCGGGGTCACTGGCACAGTGTTAGCTCTGCAGAACAATGTCTATAAGAGCTCCAGCCTCCAGGCATCCAAGATCTCACATCAGACAATGAAAATGCGTAGATCCTAAATTGCAACAGTTGTATTAACCCTCCTAGTGGCTAAATATCAGAAAGCCGCTGCTATATATAGAATGGTTGCTGACTCTCTTAAGAAATACAATTGGCAAAATGGACTAAGCCAGATGACAGAGGGAGCAGTAAAAGCATTAAAGTCAATGCATTGTATTAGCAGTAATGGAATATCCAGGCTGCCTTGGCTCTAGAGTGTCTGGCCATGGAAATCTATACATCAGACATTCATATGCATGTATGGAAATAAGTACCTGGTTAGGATCCAGAGGGCTCTGGGCGATGGGGGAGCTCCTGGCTGCATTTCAGGAGCTCCAGTGCTGACCCGACTACAGGACTCCGGCGATCCCTGGCGAGGCTGGGAGCTGTCCGACAACTGCTGGTGCTGACCCGACTACAGGACTCCGGGCGAGGCTGGGAGCTGTCCGCCTCTGCTGGTGCTGAATCCACCTCTGCTACCTCTCAGGACATCGCCACCTCCACAAAGTCAGGCGGGACAAGGGAAATCACACAACTGGCCATGGATCCCACTTGCAAAGGAAAGAGAAGGGACACTGAGCAAAGAAGTCTCCCCCGACTACACCAGCAACCTGCCCTGCCTGCAAAGATGGATTAGCCGGGGTAAATTATGGAGATCTGTTAAAGTTTTACGAGGCTGCCCATCAATCTGTTTTACAGACTAGACCCCAGCCATTTATTAATAGAGGAGGGCAGCAAGTCAATGAGGAATAAGATAAGGGGATATATACAGAGAGGCAAGTCCTAGCAAATCTGACATTAACCCCTCCAGCAGCCTGAGCCTTGACTTGTATGACTGTCCTGCAGATCTGCATGTAGTGCCCCCTTATGGCATCCCACTACTCACCAATCCTTGGGCTAATGATCCAGGAGTTGGGGCTGCATTCAGAATGGATCCTCTGTCATGTGCCCCCCCCCCCCCCAATCTCCCAGCCTGTCTCCTATCACATCTGGAGCCACAGATGTGGCTGGAAATTAACCCCCTAGTCGCTAGTCTCCCAGCACAAGCTCCTGATCACATCTGTTCTTGCATTTAGCATGGGGACGAGAGACTGGCAGGAGAAGGGAGATCCATAACACAGGACTGCCTAGATCTATTGCCATTCCAGGCAGACTGCGGCAGGGAAGACAGAAGCAGGGACGTAGCTGCTGCCTGCAGGGGCTGAGGATGCCACTTACCTGCCTGAGCCATGCATGCCTCCCCTATATGCTGCTGCTGCTGCTGCTGCTGCTGTGCTTGCTCAGGTCTCCTTAGGACACCGGCACCCTGGCAATTCCACAACAGCTTCCTATGGAGACAGATCCAAGGGCTGGACTCGGCCTGAGAAGATCTGCAGCTCCTCACTGCGTCAAGTGAAAGACCTCAAAGCTTCATTCACTGCCAGGTGATGGATGGAGCAAGTCCTGCTGGAGCTGCCCAGGGCTCTCATGTATTCCAGGCAGCTGTGCATAGGCGAATGGCATGCAGCTCTGGAGGAAGAGCGTCTGCAGTGGCAGTTCTGGGGTAGTAGCACATTCTTTGTGAGTGGAGATCTTCTGGTTTATTGTGGGGAGTCCTGGAGGAAGAGGAGGGGAGGGGTGTGCAACTTAAACACAAACAGCATGTTGATCCAATGGTGTGTAATGGGAAGTTAAAGCAGAAGCTGCAAAGACTGAGGAGCAAATAGATCTGCAGTAAGAGGAATGCTCCCCCCCCCCCCATGTCCCTGCTCCTACATTATGGGCTCTGGCTCCTTCATACTATTCACATCTCTCTTATTCGCTGTCATGTATGTGAAGGATATGTCTGGATACTTCTGCTCATTCACTACATGGCATTTTACCTTCTTATTCCTTGCTTATAGCCGGTCCCTGTGCCTAAGATTCTGATGCTTCTTTCTAGACTTTAACTCTTTCCTTGCCTTGTTCTCCCAGTGTCTGCGCTTTCTCACTCTTGGTATTTGCTATTGTCTTTCTTTCTCTCTGCCCCCCCCCCCCCAATCTTCTATAGACCAGGACTCTCTATTGATTTCTAGTTATTCCTTCTTTCTTTACCTCCTTCTCGTCCTCTTGTCCTCCTTGTACTTCCTCCCTTTAATATCTTTCTCCATCATTTTCCTCTTCTCTCTTTTCTCACCCTATTAACTCTTTCCTTTCTGCTTCCCCTCTTTCTTTCCCTTTCCCTCCTCCACTATATTTGTCTCTCCCTCTCTTCTTTCTCACTTCTCTGTTTTTCACATCTTCCTACTTCCAGTTTATTTGCTACTTATTTTCCAGTATTTGTCTTGCATTTACTTTCCGTCTCCCTTCTTGTCCTCCATGTTATTCTCGTCCTTCTATCTCCTACTCTTTCGTTCTCTCCGTCTCTCTCCATATAATCCATCCTCTCCTCTGCCATTCTGTATATTTTCCATTTCCCGTCTCCTTTACTATTTTCCATATTCTTCTAGGTCTTCTATCCCCGCACCCCTCCATTACACATGATCTGTCTGCTCTCTCCTCCACTCTTGCCTCACCCCTTCCTTTCATCCCCTATATTATAGTGTTTATCCTCCATTCTCCAGCTTTATACATTGTATCCATTACATCCCTTTAGTTATTGTATACTTGTTTACCTAATCTTAGTATATAATCCTAATAGAATTGGTTACCCCCCATGCTGACACTCCTATCCATCTGCCAAGCTTTTACCCCAGTCCATAGAACCATCATTAGCCAACTTTGGTTACCTCTCCATCTTCATATTGGGCTCCCCCTCATTATCCCCCCGGATCATGGCCCCCTCACCCTCTTGGACCTCTCATTTTACTCATCTTTCCCAGCCACAGTGTCCATTTCTTACTCTATGTGAGAAATAACATCACCAAAGCTTGTATTTGCAATGGTAGTAAAGTTTATATCAAATCTATATCCTAATAAAGCGCCCGTATAAAGCTGCGTCTTAGATTCAAAAATAAGGTTTCTCATTCGATCATAAAGTGGTGGAGTAAATGGGCCATTACCTTATTCTACATTAAACACCTAGATATATAGAATTATACTTTAAGATGCTTTTCCCTGAGCAATCGGTCCCCAGCCGCCTGACAATTACACAGTAATCTGATCATTATAGTTTACTACAATGTTTTCCAACCTGTGGCTCTACAATAGTTGCAAAAATTTGCTACATGCCCTGTGGTTGTAAAAGTCATTCAATAGTCGCCGCTCCACTGATTCCGATGCAGTTGGAATTTTTTTCTCTAGCCCCCACCATTCCTGAGCAATCATTTCTGATAGTTGCAGCACCATTAGGCTCTCTACTACTAAGTGGGCGGTCCTGAGGTGGAGCAGGTAGTCTGGCACCGCCCACCTGATAGCAGAGAGCATAATGATGCTACAACTAACAGAAATGATTTCTTGGGAATGGTGGGTGCTAGAGAAAAAATTCCAACTGTGACACAATCATGAGAATGACACCTATTAAAGGAGGCAATAAGTTGGGGTTAGAGAAGATGGTGAATGATCCCTTTAAGACATTATACTAGCACAATATAAGGACAGCTGTAGGTTACATACCAAGACATTAAACTGAATATTCACCAAATAGGTTGAAAATAATGTCAAATGATATCGTTATAGCAGACAATATTATATATGATACAGTGCTCCACTGTATAAACATTAATAATAAAATTCTGCCACTAGGGGGGGCTTATTACAGTCATTGTATAACATTAGTATGCAGTAAACTTCTAAGCTCCCTCTAGTGGTGGCTCCAAGTAGAGAGAATTTCATCCTATAAGGGAATTAAACTCAGATTATAATCCAGAGGTATTAGCAAAAAATCAGGACATATAATGGACCAATAAACCACAAGGTGGAGATTCACTTTAACAAAGCTGCTCATTATTATAACAATATATAATGAGGCTGGGGATTTTTCCTTTAAAAAGTCATTAAAGTTCATCACGTGTAGCGCCCCCCCGCCTAAGAGGATGCTAATTAATTTTAGTGGGAAATGGAACTAGTTCAAGCGAGATGAAACGGTTAATCAATGAACTCATCTGAAAAACAGTAGAAGTATTCATGTGGAGACAACTGCAGGGAACAGAGAGATGTCCTCATAAAATCAGGAGCCACAAAGGTTCACTGTCTGGATGGATCTTCCTCACACTACACGACTGTTCTTCTGGGGCTGCAGCAGCTTTGCAGTCAAGGTAAATGGGACCAATAAAGTTCCCAGGACTGATAGATATATCCGTCAACGTGTTCTTGTCAGCCATTCAGCCCTGGTTTTATTAAAGACCATGCACTCAGGTTAACCCCTTTTCAGCAGGCAGATAGTCTCCATGCCCCGGGGCAGTTACTGCCGCCCCTATTACTATATGATGGCAAACAGTTACAGTATAGTGCCATCTTATTGGGAAAACAACAAATACACGTGATAGCTGAGATTATTATTCGATACCCCATAATATCATAATGCCCATATTCATATATTTCACAGATCTACTTATCTATCTAATTATCTACTGTATCTATCTATCTATCTATCTATCTATCTCCTATCTATCTATCTATCTATCTATCTATCTATCTCCTATCTATCTATCTATCTATCTATCTATCTATCTATCTATCTCCTATCTATCTATCTATGTATCTATCTATCTATCTCCTATCTATCTATCTATCTATCTCCTATCTATCTATGTATCTATCTATCTATCTATCTATCTATCTATCTATCTCCTATCTATCTATCTATCTATCTATCTATCTCCTATCTATCTATCTATCTATCTATCTATCTCCTATCTATCTATCTATCTCCTATCTATCTATCTATCTATCTATCTATCTATCTATCTCCTATCTATCTATCTATCTATCTATCTCCTATCTATCTATCTATCTATCTATCTCCTATCTATCTATCTATCTATCCCCTATCTATCTATCTATCTCCTATCTATCTATCTATCTATCTATCTATTTCCTATCTATCTATCTATCTATCTCCTATCTATCTATCTATGTATCTATCTATCTATCTATCTATCTATCTCCTATCTATCTATCTATCTATCTATCTATCTATCTATGTATCTATCTATCTATCTATCTATCTATCTCCTATCTATCTATCTATCTATCTATCTATCTATCTATCTATCTCCTATCTATCTATCTCCTATCTATCTATCTATCTATCTATCTATCTCCTATCTATCTATCTATCTATCTATCTATCTCCTATCTATCTATCTCCTATCTATATATCTATCTCCTATCTATCTATCTATCTATCTATCTCCTATCTATCTATCTATCTATCTATCTATCTCCTATCTATCTATCTATCTATCTATCTATCTATCTATCTATCTCCTATCTATCTATCTATCTATCTATCTATCTCCTATCTATCTATCTATCTATCTATCTCCTATCTATCTATCTATCTATCTATCTATCTCCTATCTATCTATCTATCTATCTCCTATCTATCTATCTATCTATCTATCTATCTCCTATCTATCTATCTATCTATCTATCTATCTCCTATCTATCTATCTATCTATCTATCTATCTCCTATCTATCTATCTATCTATCTATCTATCTCCTATCTATCTATCTATCTATCTATCTATCTCCTATCTATCTATCTATCTATCTCCTATCTATCTATCTATCTATCTATCTATCTATCTATCTATCTCCTATCTATCTATCTATCTCCTATCTATATATCTATCTCCTATCTATCTATCTATCTATCTATCTATCTCCTATCTATCTATCTATCTATCTATCTATCTCATGTATCTCTTTCCATTTGCTGACTTACATTCTATGTGTCAATGTACTTCTACAAATAGAAATGTCCAGAATATCCGGATTTCCTAGTGTCTGCTTTAGGATGCGGCTATAGTGACTTTCCCATATATTGCCGGATTTCTTCCCCTGTATTAATTGCTGTCTTGGCTTTGCGATGATTTTCCTTCTGTAACTGGGGAAGAGCATATTTATGACAGTCTATATTTACACAAGAGCGGCCGCGGCAGTAGTAATAAAAGAAGAAGACATTGTAGCGGCGGCTTATTATACACTGAGCAAACATCTCATATGGTCGCCAATGTGCAGCACATTAAACTGTAACAGCTGTAACTATGGTCTAAGGCAACACGGCCAAAGCAAAGTGGCATTAAAGGTGATTTATGGAAAGCCTCCGACTCAATGACACATCTGTCACCGAATGAAAGGAGTGGAGGAGGATTATATTACCGTCTGCTCTACTGGTCATGGTGGAAAGGGACAAGTCGGAGAATTGTGTTTAGGCCGGACAGGTAAGCGTTAAATAAGAAGAGGTGCAGAAGGTAAAGGGTTACTAATAAAGATTCATTTTATTTGGGGTCCAAAAGGAACAAGTGGGATTCCAACTTTCCAGTGTCAGAAAACTGTAACCCACACACATTATATAGGGGGTTTAAAGGGGTTGTCCAGGATTTGGCGCAATCTCTCCGATGGGCAGGGTGGGTGTAAAATAACCTGTTCCCAGGGCTTTAATGTTTCATCCCAGTCCCCTTTCCCATGTGCTGGGGCTCACATTGCTGGAAGCCGCCGGGTTCATGTGACCGCCAAGATGAATCAGTGACCTCAGCGATGGGTGGAGAGGGATCAGTGATGTCACTCACCTGCAGCGGTCTCCGTGGGCATGGTATACAATGGAAAGGAGACCAGTAGTGGACCACACAGCACCAAGGACAGGTCATTCCATATTTGATGGGTCATAATACACAATGGCCTCTTCAATCAACTGAGTGTGGGTGCTGGGAGTCACCCCCCAATAAAACCCCTTTAATGTCCATATTGGGACATCAAAACCAAAAATTCTAATTCCTAATAATCCTACCCCGGGGGCAGTTCTGCTAAATGGAATTTATATAGGCGACTATTTTATATTGCACTAGATACACAGTGTCCTCCTAATGGAATCCCCCAACAATCAGGTGTAATATGTGGGAGAACCCACTCTGACCAAGAGGGGAGGATCCTAAATATAGGACCGCCCTTATTAACATAACAAACTTGCCTGAATTAAAGTGGATAACCCATTAAACAGAACCTTTCCCAGCTACAGTACTTGGTGTGATACCGCTCCACTGATTCTGACACAATTGAATTTTTTTCTCTAGCCCCCACCATTCCTGAGCAATCATTTCTATAAGTTTTGGCACAATTACACTCTCTACTGTAAGGTGGGCGGACCATGTCTTTCTGCTCCAGCCCAGGCCCGCCCACCTGACAGTCTTATTACCATTTGGGGGGTCTGAAATTAACATGGTGGGAGCTATAAAAAAAAATAATTCCAACTTCTCTGGGCTCAGTAGAGCGACACACCCACCAACTTTTTATAGTGATCAGGCAGAGTTGACCTCAGTTACTCTACCTGATCACAGAGAGAACTGTGCAGCCCTTTGTTTTCAGCTGCACAGTTCTTTGCACTCATCTCTATGAGTATTGCAGGGGGGAAAGAAAGTTACAACCAGGGCAATAGTGGAGACAAGGTAACTGAGTCACCGCTGTATCCTGGTATATACCAATATTCCTGCCCATGAGGGATCAGAAAACGTACCATGTGACTGCCCTGTGCTACCACATATACTGACATTAACCCCTTCGAGCCCTAGACAACCAAAACAATTCCTGGAACTCTCCAGTGCCCTGATCACAGAGAGAACCGTGCAGCCGTACAGTTACAGCTGCACAGTTCTCTCTATATCCTCTTTGTGCGGTCCTGTATATCTGGCTGCTTTGTCACTACTTATTAGGGCGCTCTTCGTTAATATTCATGTGATGCTGATGAGTCTTTAGCGTTGCCCTTGATCAAAGTGAATGACATATAGTACAAGGGTGCTCGGTGCAGATTGTAAGAGCGAGGACACACGAGACTGTACAAGATGGATCTGCAACATGTACCGCACTCAGAATCCGGATACTAATGGGTTAACGTGATATCTTTCTAAGAACCAAAAAAAAAATTAGGTTGAAAAGTTTGTGGGCGCCCCCCACTGTCCCGCCGAGGGGTGCGTCATATACTTGTAGTTAAGGCAGAATGACACTAAGTGGCATCCTCTCCGGAATACAAGAGGAGACAACTTTTACTTTCAAGGAGATTTATGCAGGTTGGAGGAACGTGGAGCAGAAGTGACCAGAGACTCCCCGAGATCTGCCACCCGAACACAACTTACTGTATAGCAGTCACTAAACTTTGTAGGTCGGAGTTATAGCTTGATGTTCCTTTCCAAAAGTTTCTAAGGGGGTATCAGTTCTCATGGAGGAATAAAGCCTTACAGGCAATGCACCATGGGATAAAGTATGAGGGATGGAATCTGTTGCTCTACTGCCCCCTGTAGGTAGCTGCCCTGTAAGTCAAGGATGAATGCTGTCTGCAAATGGGTTTATGATTTAGCTGGTAATCCTGTTTCTGCATTAGATGTTGAATTATAGGGTAACTACCTACAGGTGGCGCTAGAGATTCAATCTGCCATCTGGATGAGAGGCTTGCTGCCATACACTGCACTCAGTAAGTAGAGGAGAATCTGTTCTGTAACTGTCTGTCTCACACTCGGGACCGTGCAGGAGATTTATAGAGAATCACTTACCTGTACTGGTAAAGAGCTTTGGTTGTGATGGAAAGTTCCGATTTAGCTCCAGCATCACACTGATCTTATGTGTCTGCTGCTCTCTCTGCCTGCCTCTGCTCACTCCTCCATTTCTCCTCTGGACTTCTATACATCTGAGTCCTATGGCTCCCAAATCAATCTCATGATAGAGCAGAAGTCTCAGAGTGAAAGTCAGTTTAGAGAAACAGCATGCTAAAGGGGGAAAGGAGCATTTTTCTCAGATATGTGCAGGTTTATTTTTGTCATTTTTGCTTGCATTGACAGACAACCCACCGCCGTCAGCGATAAGGACTATTAGACAGTGCGATTCCAGAGTGCATTCTGCAGGAGGAGCCCTGTCCAGACAGGGGACCAGTATAGACGAGAGCTCGACAGCGACAGATTTGTGAAGGCAGCTCTGCACTATAACACCTGCTGGATCTGAGGATCAGCATAAAATAGACCGTCATATGGTCTGTCTCGCTCACACCACTAACTACATAATCAGGTTTTTCCACTAGGTGGAGCAAATCGAAACATGTAATAACTTTATATCTACAAAGTAACAGATAGATTTATGGAATACAGAAGTAAACGTGTGGATAATGACAAACCGTAGCGAAGGGAATATTGTAATACATCAATAATGTAGGAAGGAATAATGAAAATGTATTATAGGACAATCACTCATATTATATAGGCAAGCGCCGCCGCGGCTTTATGAGCATTGGATGAGTATAGCGGGTTATAGACTACGAGAGGCGATGGCGGTATTCTGTAGGTACAGGTCATAGTAGGGGTCTCCAAGGGTGGTTCTCCAGTTAGAAGATGCCAAACTAGTCGTCTGCCTAGGGCCTCCATTTCTTAGGGACTCCGAATCACAGGTCCCACAGGGACAATATGAAAGTGAACTGAAAAACATTCTGCTGTATGTTGCATCTATATGTCGGTATTTTTTTTTTCTATTTTTTTTTCAATCTGCTGTTGGTTTTTTTGTCTATGTATCTCTATATGGCGGTATGTTTTTTACAATTGTGTCATTCTGCTGAATGTTTTTGGTTTTATATCTATATAGCTATAAGGCAGTATTTTCTTATACGAGTTTTTTTCTTTCTGCTGTATGTTTTCAGATCTATATCTATATGGCAGTTTTTCTTTTACAATTTTTTTTCAATCTTCTGTTGTTTTTTTAGTTCTATGTATCCCTATATGGCAGTATTTTTTTATTTTTTTTTTTACAATTGTGTTGTTCTGCTGTATGTTTTTGGTTTTATATCTATATAGCTATATGGCGGTATTATCTTATACAACTTTCTTCTTTTTGCTGTATGTTTTCAGATCTATATCTATAAGGCAGTATTTTCTTTTACGAGTTTCTTCTTTTTGCTGTAGGTTTTCAGATCTATATCTATATGGCAGTTTTTCTTTTACAATTTTTTTTCAATCTTCTGTTGTTTTTTTAGTTCTATGTATCCCTATGTGGCAGTATATATATATTTTTTTTTTACAATTGTGTCATTCTGCTGTATGTTTTTGGTTTTATATCTATATAGCTATATGGCGGTATTATCTTATACGAGTTTCTTCTTTTTGCTGTATGTTTTCAGATCTATATCTATATGGCGGTATTTTCTTTTACGTTTTTTTATTCTGCTTTATGGTTCTCAGTTCTGTATCTATATCTCTATATCTATACAACAGTATTTTCTTTTACACATATTTTTATTCTGCGACATGTTTTTTTAGATCTTTATAGGGCAGTATTTTCTTTTACAGTTTTTTTATTCTTCTGTATGTTTTTGGTTTATTTCTATATAGCTATATGGCGGTATCTTCAATTCAATATCTACCGTATAGCTCTATCTCTATATAGCGGTATGTTTTTTGGACCTATATCTTTATAGCTAAATGTTTGTTTACATTTATTTTTATTACATTACATTTTTTTATTTTTTGTGTTTTTACAATAAAATTCTGCCAAAAAGGTGGCACCAACATCGAACAACCATCAAAGATCAACCCATAACAACCAAGACCCCAGTAATTGCGATTGAAGTCCTGAAATGGTCAGACATAGGCGAGTGCCCTGGAAAAGACCGACTCAGAACTGGGACATCGATCCATATTGCGGTATTATATGGACATTGTATGGGAGTATTATTTTGACACTAAATGGCATCATCTGGCAGTACTGCAATGGTTACTATATAGCAGTAGCAGAATCTAGATGGTGTATTGGAGTATTAGACACTATATGGCAGTATTATAAAAAAGGATCTATATTGTTTATTGCCCAGAATCCAACGTTTTATCAAGATAACCCCTGACGTTAATCACAGTCTCCAGTTTATCCCGTCCTCTGTATATGGTTGGGGCATGCTGGGATCTGTAGTTTCTCCTCGTCTAGATACTTAGATATTAGAGATACTTTATTGCAGTATATTGTGCTTTTATGTAATACCGCCCTGGTGTGTTCTTGTGTCGTTTTGTATGGTCGTTATTTTGCTACATGTGTAACGATATTGAATCACAATGAATGAAAGCAAATGTCTCGGCGCCCCCTATGGAAATCCACATAAAGGACACTGCAGTATCACAACACTGTATCTGCTCAGTGCTGTTGACAAACACAACTCTGCTACATCTGCTGCTCATTGCTCCTGATATGATTACACACCGATCCTGATCAGCCAGTATGGCAGAGCTCTGGTAAGTATGGCGGATTGTCAGGGGCCGTGTATAACACATCAGGTATCCGAATATACGCTGTAACGGATCATGCATTGGAATTCTATTATTGAGATATTTAAAGGGGAACGCCGCTGCGCCTTCTGTCTTTCGTTTCTTTCCTACATTCCACAGCGTTCTCTGAAATACCAAGAATGCTTCGGCAGCGGCGAGATATTCCTACGATTGTGCTGCTGTGTGCGCGGCATGCTGATGTACAAGTGGTCGGGCTCAGCTGGAGTTCACAGCACACATCCACAGGTACATGAGACTGAGACGTTCCAGTATCGCAACACCCCGCAATTGGCTTCTATCGCTGGAGAACCTCTTCAGATCGCTGCTCTGCACCTCTTAGTGCTGAAATACTCTGCGCTTTCATTGAACCATAAGTGTCAAAGTATCACAAAGAAGAAACTATCCCCATTGTAGCTCTCCCTGAATATGATTCTTGTCCTGGTCCCCCCCTCCCCCCATTACATATCAGACTCATTGCATAGAGTAACACAAAATAACTCCCTCTGCTATTTACCTGCAGGGAATACTAATCCAGGGGAGAGACATCACATTTACTTACATAGAATGGCGCCACCCGGTGTTTAAATTACATAGCAACGTGCACGTCCTCCGAACACATGGGCACATACTGAGTCAGGCGCGCCATAGTCAGATTTTGGCATTAGGGCTGATTCTGTATACCGCAAAGCACACAATAAAAACAGCTGTGCTGGGGAAGGCTATGCGTTAGCCTGGCAGTATAGTATGGCAGTATAGTACGGCAGAATAGTATGGCAGTATAGTATGGCAGTATAGTACGGCAGTATAGTATGGCAGTATATTATGGCAGTATAGTATGGCAGGATATTATGGCAGTATAGTATGGTAGCATATTATGACAGTATATTATGGTACTATAGTACAACAGTATGTTATGTTAGTATAGTACAGCAGTATATTATGGCAGTATAATATGGCAGAATATTATGCAGTATATTATGGCAGTATAGTACAGCAGTTTTTATGGCAGTAAAGTGCAGCAAAATATGGCAGTATAGTGTGGCAGAATATTATGGCAGCATATTATGGCAGTATAGTAGAGCAGAATATTATGGCAGTATATAATGACAATATATTATGGCAGTATGTTATGGCAGTATAGTACAGCAGTATATTATGGCAGCAAAGTGCGGCAGAATATTATGGTAGTATATTATGGCAGTATAGTACAGCAGTATATAATGGCAGTATAGTACGGTAGTATATCATGGCAGTATAGTAAGGCAGTATATTATGACAGTATATTATGGCAGTATAGTACAGCAGTTTTTATGGCAGTAAAGTGCGGCAGAATATTATGGCAGTATAGTGCAGCAGAATATTATGGTAGTATAGTTCGACAGAACATTATGGCAGTATAGTACAGCAGAATATTATGGCAGTATAGTACGGCAGTATATAATGGCAATATATTATGGCAGTATATTAAGGCAGTATGTTATGGCAGTAAAGTGCAGCAGAATATTAGGGCAGTATATTATGGCAGTATAGTACAACAGTATATAATGGCAGTATAGTACAACAGTATATTATGGCAGTATATTATGGCAGTATAGTACAACAGTATAATATGGCAATAAAGTGCGGCAGAATATTATGGCAGTATTGTATAGTACGGCAGTATATTATGGCAGTATAGTATGGCAGTATATTATGGCAGTATAGTACAGCAGAATATTATGGCAATACTGTATAGTATGGCAGTATATTATGGCAGTATAGTACAGCAGTATATTATGGCAGTAAAGTACGGCAGTATATTATGGCAGTATAGTATGGCAATATATTATGACCGTATACTACAGCAGAATATTATGGCAATACTGTAGTACAGCAGTATTTTATGACAGTATAGTACGGAAGTATATTATGGCAGTATAGTATGACAGTATAGTACGGCAGTATATTATGGTACTATAGTACAGCAGTATAGTACAGCAGAATATTATGACAGTATAGTGTAGCAGTATAGTATGGTAGTATATTATGGCAGTATAGTACAGCAGTATATTATGGTACTATAGTACAGCAGTATATTATGACAGTATAGTACGGCAGTATATTATGGTACTATAGTACAGCAGTATAGTACAGCAGAATATTATGACAGTATAGTGTGGCAGTATAGTATGGTAGTATATTATGGCAGTATAGTACAGCAGTATATTATGGTACTATAGTACAGCAGTATATTATGACAGTATAGTATGGCAGTATAGTACAGCAGTATAGTACAGCAGTATATTATAACAGTATAGTACGGCATTATTTTATGGCAGTATAGTACGGCAGTATATTATGGCTGTATAGTACAGCAGTATTTTATGACAGTATATTATGGCAGAATATTATGGCAGTTTAGTATGGTAGTATATTATGGCAGTATATTATGACAGTATAGTATGACAGTATAGTACGACAGTATATTACAGCAATATAGTACGGCAGTATATTATGGCAGTATAGGACAGCAGTATATTACGGCAGTATATTATGGCAGCATAGTACGATAGTATATTATGGCAGAATATTATGGCAGTATAGTATGGTAGTATACTATGGTAGTTTAGTACGATAGTATATTATGGCAGTATAGTATGGCAGTATAGTATGGCAATATATTATGACCGTATAGTACAGCAGTATATTATGGCACTGTAGTAGAGCAGTATTTTATGACAGTATAGTACGGAAGTATATTATGGCAGTATAGTATGACAGTATAGTATGGCATTATATTATGGTACTATAGTACAGCAGTATAGTACAGCAGAATATTATGACAGTATAGTGTGGCAGTATAGTATGGTAGTATATTATGGCAGTATAGGACAGCAGTATATTACGGCAGTATATTATGGCAGCATAGTACGGTAGAATTATATTATGCCAGTAAAGTATGGCAGAATATTATGGCATTACTGTATAGTAAGGCAGTATATTATGGCAGTATAGTATGATAGTATATTATGGCAGTATAGTATGGCAGAATATTATGGCAGTATAATACGGCAGTATAGTATGGTAGTATACTATGGTAGTTTAGTACGATAGTATATTATGGCAGTATAGTATGGCAGTATAGTACGATAGCATATTATGGCAGTATAGTATGGCAGAATATTATGGCAGTATAGTACGGTAGTATAGTATGGCAGTTTAGTACGACAGTATATTATGGCAGTATAGTACAGTAGAATATTATGGCAGTATAGTACAGTAGTATATTATGGCAGTATAGTACAGTAGTATATTATGGCAGTATAGTACAGTAGTATATTATGACAGTATAGTACGGCAGTATATTATGGCAGTATAGTATGGCAGTATAGTACAGTAGTATATTATTGCAATATAGTACAGTAGTATATTATGGCAGTATAGTACGGCAGTATATTATTGCAGTATAGTACAGTAGTATATTATGGCAGTATAGTACGGCAGTATATTATTGCAGTATAGTACAGTAGTATATTATGACAGTATAGTACGGCAGTATATTATGGCAGTATAGTACGGTAGAATATTATGGCAGTATGGTATGGCAGTATATTATGGCAGTATAGTACAGTAGTATATTATGGCAGTATAGTACGGCAGTATATTATTGCAGTATAGTACAGTAGTATATTATGGCAGTATAGTACAGTAGTATATTATGGCAGTATAGTACGGCAGTATATTATTGCAGTATAGTACAGTAGTATATTATGACAGTATAGTACGGCAGTATATTATGGCAGTATAGTACGGTAGAATATTATGGCAGTATATTATGGCAGTATAGTACAGTAGTATATTATGGCAGTATAGTACAGTAGAATATTATGGCAGTATATTATGGCAGTATAGTACAGTAGTATATTATGGCAGTATAGTACGGCAGTATAGTTAAAAAGACTCTCTGCATGGAAAGTAAGCAACTGTAATGTCAGCTGCCAAAGGGGAAAGGAGACTGATTTTGCCCAACAGAAGAGACTAGAAGCATCACCAAGGGGGACACATGCTGGGAACAAAAAAATGATAAAAAGATGTTTTATATGCAAGAAACATGAATTTCTTTAAAGGGAATCTGTTATCAAACTGCAACATATTAACCCTGCAGATAGATAGGTTACTGTCACCTGAATTAAATAGTGTTTTCCCCTTGTGAATTGTTACCTCCATTGCCAAGATATTGCTATTTTTATCAATATGCAAAGTGGTTCTTTGTAACAATGACACTTGTTGCTCCAAAGGACTAATTTGCATATTCAACAAAATAGCAATATCTTGGCAATGGAGGTAACAATTCACAAGGGGAAAACACTGTTTAATTCAGGTGACAGTAACCTATCTATCTGCAGGGCTGGGGTGATATGCTGGGTCTGGTGACAGTAACCTATCTATCTGCAGGGCTGGGGTGATATGCTGGGTCTGGTGACAGTAACCTATCTATCTGCAGGGCTGGGGTGATATACTGGGTCTGGTGACAGTAACCTATCTATCTGCAGGGCTGGGGTGATATGCTGGTTCTGGTGACAGTAACCTATCTATCTGCAGGGCTGGGGTGATATGCTGGGTCTGGTGACAGTAACCTATCTATCTGCATGGCTGGGGTAATATGCTGGTTCTGGTGACACTAACCTATCTATCTGCAGGGCTGGGGTGATATGCTGGTTCTGGTGACAGTAACCTATCTATCTGCAGGGCTGGGGTGATATGCTGGTTCTGGTGACAGTAACCTATCTATCGGCAGGGCTGGGGTGATATGCTGGTTCTGGTGACAGTAACCTATCTATCTGCAGGGCTGGGTGATATGCTGTTCTGGTGACAGTAACTTATCTATCTGCAGGGCTGGGGTGATATACTGGTTCTGGTGACAGTAACCTATCTATCTACAGGACTGGGGTGATATGCTGGTTCTGGTGACAGTAACCTATCTATCTGCAGGGCTGGAGTGATATGCTGGTTCTGGTTCTGGTGACACTAACCTATCTATCTGCAGGGCTGGGGTGATATGCTGGTTCTGGTGACAGTAACCTATCTATCTGCAGGGCTGGGGTGATATGCTGGTTCTGGTGACAGTAACCTATCTATCTGCAGGGCTGGGGTGATATGCTGGTTCTGGTGACAGTAACCTATCTATCTGCAGGGCTGGGGTGATATGCTGGTTCTGGTGACAGTATCTTATCTGTCTGCAGGGCTGGGGTGATATGCTGGGTCTGGTGACAGTAACCTATCTATCTGCAATGCTGGGGTGATATGCTGGTTCTGGTGACAGTAACCTATCTATCTGCAGGGCTGGGGTGATATGCTGGGTCTGGTGACAGTAACCTATCTATCTGCAGGGCTGGAGTGATATGCTGGTTCTGGTGACAGTAACCTATCTATCTGCAGGACTGGGGTGATATGCTGGTTCTGGTGACAGTAACCTATCTATCTGCAGGGCTGGGGTAATATGCTGGTTCTGGTGACACTAACCTATCTATCTGCAGGGCTGGGGTGATATGCTGGCTCTGGTGACAGTAACCTATCTATCTGCAGGGCTGGAGTGATATGCTGGTTCTGGTTCTGGTGACACTAACCTATCTATCTGCAGGGCTGGGGTGATATGCTGGTTCTGGTGACAGTATCCTATCTGTCTGCAGGGCTGGGGTGATATGCTGGGTCTGGTGACAGTAACCTATCTATCTGCAATGCTGGGGTGATATGCTGGTTCTGGTGACAGTAACCTATCTATCTGCAGGTCTGGGGTGATATGCTGGTTCTGGTGACAGTAACCTATCTATCTGCAGGACTGGGGTGATATGCTGGTTCTGGTGACAGTAACCTATCTATCTGCAGGGCTGGGGTGATATGCTGGTTCTGGTGACAGTAACCTATCTATCTGCAGGACTGGGGTGATATGCTGGTTCTGGTGACAGTAACCTATCTATCTGCAGGGCTGGGGTAATATGCTGGTTCTGGTGACACTAACCTATCTATCTGCAGGGCTGGGGTGATATGCTGGCTCTGGTGACAGTAACCTATCTATCTGCAGGGCTGGGGTGATATGCTGGTTCTGGTGACAGTAACCTATCTATCTGCAGGACTGGGGTGATATGCTGGTTCTGGTGACAGTAACCTATCTATCTGCAGGGCTGGGGTGATATGCTGGGTCTGGTGACAGTAACCTATCTATCTGCAATGCTGGGGTGATATGCTGGGTCTGGTGACAGTAACCTATCTATCTGCAGGGCTGGGGTGATATGCTGGTTCTGGTGACAGTAACCTATCTATCTGCAGGTCTGGGGTGATATGCTGGTTCTGGTGACAGTAACCTATCTATCTGCAGGACTGGGGTGATATGCTGGTTCTGGTGACAGTAACCTATCTATCTGCAGGGCTGGGGTGATATGCTGGTTCTGGTGACAGTAACCTATCTATCTGCAGGACTGGGGTGATATGCTGGTTCTGGTGACAGTAACCTATCTATCTGCAGGGCTGGGGTAATATGCTGGTTCTGGTGACACTAACCTATCTATCTGCAGGGCTGGGGTGATATGCTGGCTCTGGTGACAGTAACCTATCTATCTGCAGGGCTGGGGTGATATGCTGGTTCTGGTGACAGTAACCTATCTATCTGCAGGACTGGGGTGATATGCTGGTTCTGGTGACAGTAACCTATCTATCTGCAGGGCTGGGGTGATATGCTGGTACTGGTGACAGTAACCTATCTATCTGCAATGCTGGGGTGATATGCTGGGTCTGGTGACAGTAACCTATCTATCTGCAGGGCTGGGGTGATATGCTGGTTCTGGTGACAGTAACCTATCTATCTGCAGGGCTGGGGTGATATGCTGGTACTGGTGACAGTAACCTATTTATCTGCAGGGCTGGGGTGATATGCTGGTTCTGGTGACAGTAACCTATCTATCTGCAGGGCTGGGGTGATATGCTGGGTCTGGTGACAGTAACCTATCTATCTGCAGGGCTGGGGTGATATGCTGGTTCTGGTGACAGTAACCTATCTATCTGCAGGGCTGGGGTGATATGCTGGGTCTGGTGACAGTAACCTATCTATCTACAGGGCTGGGGTGATATGCTGGTTCTGGTGACAGTAACCTATCTATCTGCAGGGCTGGGGTGATATGCTGGTTCTGGTGACAGTAACCTATCTATCTGCAGGGCTGGGGTGATATGCTGGGTCTGGTGACAGTAACCTATCTATCTACAGGGCTGGGGTGATATGCTGGTTCTGGTGACAGTAACCTATCTATCTGCAAGGCTGAGATCTGACGAGGAGACAAAAAGAAGAGAAGGAAGTTATTTCTTTAATAAGATATACTGTATTACAATGTTTATTATATTCACCTGAAATTTCCTCACTGTGGGACTATTAAAGGATTATCTTTATCTTTATATTCACTTGAACTATTTTTAGAATTCGCTGATCACTTTCCGGACACTTCTCTGATACAGATTTGATACATGAGATACATAATAAGTTTTGGGCTCAGTACTTAGTCCTTTTGCCTCCCAGCTCTGAGCTCATGGCCTTGTGTGTATGATATAGGGACATTAAATGGAGACAAGGACAGATGTTACCCTTTGTACTGCGTTGCTTTATATGATGGCGCTATATAACACGAAACACATTATAAACTGATTTCCTTCTATTCTACCGCGGACATTGCAATTCGAGGGTAACGTCTAATTCTTACATATCACACAATGTGCGTTTCTACTTCGGCTGAACACTTGTTACAGCTGATTCATGAGCAGAGCTCAGAGTGTTCCTGTACAGAAAAAAAAGTCCACTGACGGAACGCCGGATGCCATTTTTATCTACAGCCAGGCAATGCGCAAGGAACTGCCAATCATCAGAGCGTTGGGATATAATGAGATTGTGCAGACTTGGCCGTGTCCGTGATTTCGCTGCACGCCTGTTACATTCCTGAACATATATAATTGCTCTTTTTCTTTGTAGCCTACACCAAACTCGGAAGGTCTTTGTGCAGAATATCATACATGACTTAATTTTAACTCAATATGAGTCATCGGGTAACAATGAGCCCCGGCGGCCGGGCCGCGCTTAGGCGCTCGGGTATAGACAGCGACTTTCTTAGGTATATGTACACTGCATTCACGCTTTGTCATTTCTATTTAAAAGAATTCCTAATATTTGGTTTTCTTCTTCAGGTGAGGGTGGGAGGGGTCATTTGCATATTTTTCCCATGTAGCATTGCAGTACATGAGCTGGATCTCCTCAATGAGAACCAGTAGCCACAAAATGCAAATGGTCAGTGTTTAACCTAATGGGAAATTTGCCTAAATACTTACCACCTGTCTGCACATCTGGGGGGTGGCAGTGGCAAATCTTGAGCGGTTCGTCCATCTCTAGGTTCCAAAAAATAATTCATCTCTACGTTCTATGAATTCTAGAGATAAATGAATAAACCTCAGAAGCAAAAAAATCCCTAAACCGGGCAACCCAAATGGGTCCATTCTTGGACCCTGTAAAGCTCCGGAGCTGCGATGACTTCTCCTCCTGACCCGCTCCTCTCCTCTCCTCCTGACCCGCTCCTCTCCTCTCCTCCTGACCCGCTCCTCTCCTCTCCTCCTGACCCGCTCCTCTCCTCTCCTCCTGACCCGCTCCTCTCCTCTCCTCTATATGGCAGTTTACAGAGAAATAACATTGTAAAATCTGTAATTAACTTGTACAATAAAGTTCTTGGCGTTTCCAAACGCGTTCACGGCTTCATCCCGGCTCAGGAGGGTGGCCAATTTGTATTGTTTATGTAGATCTTAACCAGACACCGCTAAACAGCTCCCTCCCATTCAGCCTCTCAATTACTATGCCGTACAGGAGTTGTTAGTCTGGCAGCCACAAGATGAAAGAGCGAGGAACTAATAACTTCTAATACATAAAGCAATAAGAAAGGACACCAACGGAGAAAAGGAAAAGAAGAAGGAAACCTCCGAGAAGTCAGATATCACGGATGTTAGGAGAAGGTTGAGTAGCCAGGAAGACTCAGTCGCCGATCGCTAATATAATAACTGGTGGACTATGATATTACCTGGCGGACTATGATATTACCTGGCGGACTATGATATTACCTGGTGGACTATGATATTACATGGTGGACTATGATATCACCTGGTGGACTATGATATTACCTGGTGGACTATGATATTACATGGTGGACTATGATATTACATGGTGGACTATGATATTACCTGGTGGACTATGATATTACCTGGCAGACTATGATATTACATGGTGGACTATGATATTACATGGTGGACTATGATATCACCTGGTGGACTATGATATTACCTGGTGGACTATGATATTACCTGGTGGACTATGATATTACCTGGTGGACTATGATATTACCTGGCGGACTATGATATTACCTGGCGGACTATGATATTACCTGGCGGACTATGATATTACCTGGTGGACTATGCTATTACCTGGTGGACTATGATATTACCTGGCGGACTATGATATTACCTGGCGGACTATGATATTACCTGGTGGACTATGCTATTACCTGGTGGACTATGATATTACATGGTGGACTATGATATTACCTGGTGGACTATGATACATAAGTCTGTCTGGTTTATCACATCGGAATCAGTTCTACAGGATCAAGGAGAGGTTTTCGGACCATGCATGTATAAGATAAGATAAGATAATCCTGTAATAGTCGAACAGTGCGGATACTCAGTATGTTACAGCAGCCTAGTAATACAGATACAGGATAATACACAGGAATATATTACAGGACACACATATGCTGAGAAGAGAAGATATACTAGGAGTCCATAGCAGCTAAGGAACAGAAGAAGAAAGAAGGAAGACTTCATAGTCATAATCATTAGTTCTCTGTGTGGAGTCTTCGCTTGGTCTGATGTAGATTATACAGCTTGGTCGCGGTTGGGAGGAAGGACCTGCGATAGCTCCTTCTCACACTTGGGGTGAAGCAGACGGTCGCTTACAGTGCTGCCAAGTCCCATCAGGGTCCCATACATGGGGTGGGATTTGTTCTCCTGCATGGAGGTCACCACAGACAGTATCCTTCTGTCACCCACCACCTGTACTGGGTCCAAGGGGCTCCCCAGGACAGAGCTGGCCCTCCTGATCAGCCTGTCAAGTCTATTTCTGTCCCTGGTTGATATACTGCTCCCCCAGCAGGCCACACCGATAAAGATGGCTGAAGCAACCACAGAGTTCAAAAAGGCCCTAAGAAGTGTCCCCTGGACCCCCGGCCCTCAGCCTCCTGAGCAGGTAGAGTCTGCTGTGGCCCTTACTGTGCAGCGCCTCCAGGTGATCAGCCCAGTCCAGCTTATTATTGAGCAGCACACCCAGATACTTATAGGTCCTGACTATCTCAATGCATGTCCCTTGGATCTCCACCGGGGTCAGAGCACCTCTCCGTTTACTAAAGTCCACCACCATCTCCTTGGTCTTCCCAGCATTAATCCTGAGCTGGTTCTGCTGGCACCAGTCCACACAGTCCCGGTTTAAGTCTCTGTATTCCCTATCATCACCATCAGTGATAAGGCCGACTATAGCAGAGTCATCGGAGTACTTCTGTAAGTAACAGCTGGAGGAGTTGTGCCTAAAGTCAGCAGTGTACAGTGTGAAGAGAAATGGGGCAAGAACTGGACCTTGTGTTGCCCCCGTACTACAGATCACAGTGTCAGACACACAGTCCTGGGCTCTCACATACTGAGGGTGGGTTGTCAGGTAGTCTAGGGTCCAGTTGGACAGGTGATGGTCCACTCCACCAAGGTTCAGCTTCTCCCTCAGTAGCCCTGGCTGAATGGTGTTGAACGCACTGGAGAAGTCAAAGAACATTATTCTCACAGAGGATTTCCGCTCATTGTTAGTAAGCAGAGATGTTGAGGTGAAGACAATATTAGAAAAGAGCATATGCAAAGAATAAAGGGTTTGTTCCCTGAATTAAAGTTGCCCCCTACCCATAGGAGTCTGATTCAGCCCCACAGATCACAGTGATCATAATATCATTAAAACTCATTTTTTTCTGCCTAACACGTAGGAATAGTCTTAAAAAAGTCTATTCTTCTCCTACCTTTAGATGTCTTCTCCGCGCCACCGTTTGGTATAAATCCTGATTTTCGTCGGTATGCAAATGAGTTCTCCTGCAGCACTGGGGGCGGGCCCAACGCTCAAACAGCGTCTTCTTCCGGCGGTGACTTCAAACTTCTAGGCCTCGGGCCTTGGCGGAAAGCCAACTGTGCATGCTCGCCAGCCACAAGAAAATGGCCACTTGCACAGTATTGTAAGCAGCCATTTTCTTGCGGCCGGCAGGCATGCGCCGTCGGCTGCCTAAGGCCTAGAAGTTTGAAGCCACCGCCGGAAGAAGATGCGAAGAAGACCCGTTCCTGAAGAAGATGGAGGCGTCGCTGGAGAGTTCTCTCAATGCATACAGACGAAAAACGGATTATATACCGAACGGCGGCGTGGAGAAGACATCTAAAGGTAGGAGAAGAATAGCCTTTCTTAAGGCCATTCCTTCGTGGTAGGCAGAAAAAATTGAGTTTTAATGATAGGATCCCTTTAAATAGAGAAGTTGCTCATGTTTATTGGCTTATCTGGGAACATTCTCGATGATCTCCTTCTGTTTCTTAAGCTTTGCTGTGTAGACTTGGACAGAGTCAGAAAGATCATCTCATTGTTTTCAGAGGGTGAAGGATTTTAACCCTTTCCTTTTTTCAGTGCTCCTTTCTGAAGCTCCTCGGCTCCAATGCAAAACTTGTACCAGGTCTCTACCTATAACCTATTGTTTATAGTCCTGATCTTGGGAAGAGATACCTTAAGGCTCCTGGGCCCGGTTGTAAGACACCCCAACACCCCTTGTCTTCTGCCCCTAGTTCCTTTCATCCTAGAAGACAGTTTTCTTGCACTGGTGAAAACCTAGATAACGTAGGATTCCCCTGACACCCCCGATCTCTCTGGGTAGGGGGCGGTATGCCCCTTATTCCTGGAGACACAACTATTACCTCCCATTTATCGAAGCTTCCATAAAGTATTCACATTCATCTGTACAGGGTGCATCAGTCTCCAACATGGCGGCCCCCAGGGAAGGGTCAGAATTAAAAAACAAATAGCAAAAGATTATTTGTCTATCCCAGACTCATGATACAGAAAATATATTCTCCATGAGAAGTTGGAGTTAAGGTTTGCCAATGAATTTGAAGCAACTCCAGTTTCTGTGTCGTCGAAATAGTTACAAATTGGCAATGGGTTCATACATTTAAAATCGATGCCTCAGTTCAGTCGTGTCCCTCGTAGAGCGTCTCCAGATGGAAATACTAGCCTATGACGTTACTTGCTTCATTAGTTCTCAGTTACTGCACATTAAGGCAAAATCACTGGAGCTGATTACTGATCAGCAACGCCAAGGAAAAGACAGAGCAAGTGCCACGCCGGCTCCATGTAGAGGACGTCTACCGGCCATTCCCAGTATACGTCATGTTATCATAAGATGTCTCACCATTGCTGTGAATTTAAGAGCGTTCAAAATGATATTGAAAATATTCCAACAGCTCTTAGTATTTTTATACTGTACGGACAGAGAATATTGTAACGCAGCGGGTAAGAACCTACTGGGCCACTGAATGGATGTGACTTGGGGCTGCTACTGAGGGCATTGTCTAAGGAGTCTCCTGGTATTTCCCTCTATTCCCTGTAGGGGATATTGATATCACTATTGGGGACCATGTTGGTCATAAGAGGCTGGTATGTGGCCCTGAAGGACGTGGGTTAATGGGCAGGCAGAGTTCGTTCATAATGGTAATAAGGAAATAGGTCAGGGCAGGTGGAGCAGAGTCAATATGCTAACCAGGCAAAGGTCAGGCCGGGCAGCACTGGTTCAGGGTATACTCAGTGTGAAGGCTAAGCAAAGCATTGTGGGAAAAGATCACCGATCTCGATCCCACATAAAAAGATCGTGTTTGGAATTCCGATGGCGATCGTGAAATTTTCTCGATCGCCGATCGGAATCCGATCTTTTCCAAACATGATCACTCAACCCTACTCTTAACAGGTTTTTTGCCTCATTGTGTGCAATGGTAGAGTCGTTGTGAAACACAGCAGTGTTAGAAGGGTTCCCTCACTCACAGAGTAGCAGCTGAAACTATTAGTGTGCTTTTTCCACCTGCCTCCTCCTCTCTCCATAGGCTAATAAGTAAAAAGTGATTTATTGTCTCATTCTGTGCACCAGAAGCCGCTTATCTGCAACCTAGCAGTGTTAAAAAAGCAAGCAGCAATTATTTGAGTGCCTTTTCTCCCCCCTACCCCCCTTCCTAGACTAAACTATATAAAGTAAGGAGAACCTATTAATTTCCTAAGCTATATTACAGAGTTTCTTATATTCCCCTGCCCTATCCATTCATGTTGTTTTATAATTGAAGCTCCACTTTAAGTTCTACCTTGACCGTAATAAATATGGATTAAAGAAGTCATCTTAGATTTTCAAGACCTTTACAAAACTCCTCGGCTGACTGTCTTGTCGGTGACAGATGACACATTTACATTTCATAGTAAATTCTGCAAAAAAAAAACCCCTAAAAATAACCACAAAACGACAATCTTCTCCTTCCTCCCGTTCCAATCCTTCCTTTGCCAGGCATAAAATCAAAGTATAATTTATTTACATTCGCTTTGTCTCAATGGTCTGCGCTCAATAAAATATTAAAATCAGCTCATTAATTCCAAGATTCTATTTAGGGCTAATGCGGAATAGGAATATAGGCAATAAATGACCCTATAGAGATTGGTATAGGGCGGCTATTCCACGCCGCCAAATCTATCGATCTCGGGGATCATTAGAGAGCTAACCCCCCATCCCCCGCTCCCGCCTCTCCTTCTTTCTGTCAACTTTAAACTGGCAGTCATTTTTCTATAATAGGCAAGGTAAGGTGGAAACTGCTTAATAATACATAGCTGAGCGTGTCTGATAATGTGGAGATGGAGCTGATGTGACAGCTCCGGGCTACAGTCTGTCTTGTCATAGGTCCGGTCCTAGGGACACCGCAGCCATGCTTTTAAGCCAATTATTGGAGGCCGGCTCGTCTAAGTGGATATATAGGCCGGTGCCGGTGAATTTTACAGGATTAATTGGCAAGCGCCACATACCGCTGCACATTGCTCATTAAGACGGCCTCTTATTTTACCCTTAACACATGGGAGATGCGTTCGGGCGTCCGCTGGAAAATGAAAAGGGAAAAAAAAAATTAAAGCTTTCTGATGCAAAACACTCAATAAATTACTACCGAAAATACCGCCTAAGACGTTCTGCTCAGGCTGCACGGTTCACCGGTTTGTTTTTGGAATTTTTTGACTCTTTAGACTGAAGAACGAGAGGTAAAAGGTAACTATGTGCTCGAGAAATGGAAACAATGCAGAATAGGTCCTTGGTGCGGACAATGAAACCCCAAAACGTGTTAAAAAGGAGCCGTCACCTCTCCCAAGATGTCTCTCCCAAGATGTCTGTCGAGGTGAATCCACCATGAAATGTCTAGTCCGGGGGATCTTTGCTCGTAATCTGCATTGTGGCAACAATCTGTTATAATGTTGCTAAATGGACAACTGGATATGTAGCTAAATGGACAACTGGGCATTAACAAGGCAAAGGGGAGTGTCCTTATACAGTCTGCAATTGGACAAAATCAGACTCAACTCCAACTGGTAACAAAAGAATCACAAAGTAACATCACAAAGAAATTACATTCCCTGACCTGTTACTCGAGGTTCACACCTACGCTTGGGTTTCCATTCTTCAGGTCCAGTGGAAACCCACAGACTCCATGGATTATAATGGGGTCCACCAGGTTTCCACCCAAAAAAATTGCTGCAGGACTTTTCTCTACATAATTTTCAAGTGGATTCTGGGATGGAATCTCTGAATGGAATCCAAGCGCTGGTGCGGACCCAGCCTGACTACACAAAGAATGCAAGGATTTACTAAAAAGAGATCTGTCAGGAGAGGTGAGGGGTCCCCTTTACAGGTCTCGTCCTACCCTAAAGTATAATAATCATAATAAAAAAAACAGTTTTATTCACCTCTCCTGGGCTTCCTTATGACATCTGGTGTTCCCAGCATCTTATGGCTTCCTGGGTGAAGTCAGTTGCCCCAGGAGATCTCTGTAGCCTGTGATTGGGCTCGGCCATTATTTGGGACATACTGATGTCATGACACTTTGATGCAAGCATCATGACATGCCCCATGTGACGACTGAGGACCTATCACAGATAGGGTCGAGCGATCGGGATCGGAAAAGATTGGATCCCGATTGGAGATTGAGCAATTTTCATGATCGGGATCAGCTGGAAAATGATCGGAAATCGGATTTTGAAATCTCAAGATCGGCTCAACCCTAAAAGTCTTTTCCCATAGAGAAGCATTGACAAGGGTTGAGCGATCGGGATCAGAAAAGATCGGATTCTGATAGACGATCGAGCAAATTTCACGAGTGGGATCGGCTGGAAAATGATCGGAAATCAGATTTTAAAATCGATCCTGAAATCTCAAGATCGGCTCAACCCTAGTCACAGATTTCAGTGGTCCCTGGAGGCCAGAAGAAACTGGAAGATGTCGTGGAATGCACACCGGACACCACAATGGAGCCCTCAAGTCTTCTATTGGCCATGGTGGCAAATTAATAAGTATCAATCTTGTTTTTGCTGCCCCTTATGTTGTTCAGGGGATATACCTGACTTCTTTGCTTCCTTCCTTGACCCATAAAGTTTAAATCCGCCCAAAGTGTCCCCAAAAAATTTTAAAACCCCTTCAGTGCCCCTCCCAGACCCCTCTTATTCTCTGCACTGGATACATTACTCTGACATGTACACCCGATGCAGCAAAGGAGTGAATGGGTTTGGGGAGTAGAACATTGGGAAATGGGCTGAAACCTACTCTCACACTTCCCGGGTCAGCAGAATCAGGGAGAAGCAGCGACCTCGCCCCCGTGACAACACCCTTCAACCTCAATTGGGTTTTCTATGATCAGATCAAAAAGGGCAGAGATTCAGCTCAGAGGTAGGGATGAGCCAATCTTGAGATTTCAGGATTGATTTTAAATTCCGATTTCCGATCATTTTCCAGCCGATCCCGATCGCTCAACCCTAGTCAATGCTTCTCTATGGGAGAAGTCACTTTTAAGGTTGAGTCGATCTTGAAATTTCAAAATCCGATTTCCGATCATTTTCCAGCTGATCCCGATCTCGATCCTGAAATTTGCTCGATTGCCAATCGGGATCCGATCTTTCCCAATCCCGATCGCTCAACCCTAGCAGAGCTTCTGACCCCTTCCACTTTGTGACCGGTGGGGACTCCAAACCCAGAGAGCCACCGATTAAAACCGCTCATATGTCACATGTCAAAAGTTTTAGAAACTTTTTGAAACTTTATTAAAGCAACTTGTATCTGAGTTGAAAGGAAACCACTTCAGTCTTGTCCACCGGGAACACAAATAGGAGAGTGAAGAGAAGTTCTCGGCAAAACCATTGTTGCCCGTTCTCGGTTCATTACTCCTCATTTTAGTCTATTATGCCTAATTTCGGCAACTAGAGATTTCATTTCTGCAAAATTTTAATTTGCAATCCTGTTATTGCGGTACTTTGTGTGGATTCGAGTGCTCGGTAAAATGCAGTAAACTAGGTCAATGCAGCAGATGAAGAAAGAATAGAATAGAATATGTGATAATGAAGATAACAATTAGAAGAATGATCATTAGCATTCATTATTTTATTTCTACTAGTGCCGGCTCTGACACGATGGACGGCAATGTGACTAACCAGCTGAGAACAACGTAACGCAGGTAAGTGTCCATAGGGAGGCAGTAGCAGGAGATATCCATTGTAGTTTGATTTATTTATTTATACATATACAATGTATAAATACATACACAAACATATACAATGTATAAATAAACAAAGAAACAATTAGTTACATTTTAAGCTTATCACCTGGACTATTTATGATGGCAACGACTCATGTTACTACCATGCATGACTGTATAGTGTATGGTGTATACCCCCCCCCCCCCCAATACCATTACAGGATATCATAGCGACCCCCTTTTCAATCATTGCATGTCCTATGTCACTTAGCAAAATGAATAAAGGGTTAAAACATTGACTGCTACACTGAAGGACTGGAGATAAGAGTTTCCTGAATATCAATGAGATTCCTTTCCCCGTACATATGGTGTTTTTCTGTAATCAGATCATCGTACAGAAAATCCTAGTAAATTCTAGAAGTCAGGATGAATTATGCAGATTCTTCATTAGTTCTCAGGCAGTGAGATGAAGATTTCTCCATACGAACCAATGATAATTAAGAGGCCCGAGATAGCGGAGGAGCGGCGGATAACGGCTGGGTGATGGTCGACCCTAAGACACTTTACAAGGATTCAGATAGAGAACCTTTGAGGCTTTGCAATTCATCACCCGTAAGCCTTACTTAACAGCATCAGTTCAGAGAGGCTAAGAGCGCATTGTCCAGATCTAAAGGCTTTATTGTATTTGCTATTAAACTGTGAAATAGTCTATTGCTATAGGAAAGCACAAACCAGGACAATCCCATAACAGTGAATGGCGGTATTAAAGATGAAAATACATCGCCGAGTATAAATTATGCCTCAAAGTATAGCTGGGTATGGAAAAGAGAAGAAATAATAACTCCTTACAGACTCTCTTAAAGGGAAGCTCCCCCTTTAGCAAACTTTTGTCTTTCTTTGGCCAGATGGCTCTAATTTTCTGTGCTGAGTAATTTATTAATATCATTTTATAGTCTTTGGAGTTTCGATTCCCCTAAATAGACACAGATTTCAAAGATAACAGGCTGACTACCTACAGTCACCACTAGGGGGAGCCGAGGAGCTTACTGCACACTCTGTACACATTGAACTCTATAATAAAGCAGCCTACAGTAAGCTACGGAGCTCCTCCTAGTGGTGGCTGCAGGTAGCAAGAATGTTTCATGTGCAGGCTTCCTGTCAGCTACGTTTTAGCACCCCACCCCACAAAAAAAACTGAGAGCCTAAGAGGACTTGTTTCTTTGGAGGCATTCCCCATATCTCTGTTACCCCGCTGAGTCAGGCGATTCCTGTATAGTATTAGGGTGAATGAACCTTCCAAGATTCGGTTTAGGTTTGTGGGTTGGGACCAAAGGTTTAGGTTTAGTCTTTGGGACACTCTCTAACCCCTTTCTAGTTCACTAGCACTAACATAACCTTAGTAATGTCAAAGAGGCAGCGACAGATATGGTTGTGGGTAAGCAGACGATAGCAATGAAACTGTTGATGCATTCGCCACATCACAATAACACTATCACTTTCTAGACATTGTAATTTCTATGTGTTGTCCGATCTGTTTCTGTCTCCCTGTATGAGACCTTATCTCTCTAATCTCTCCACACAAATGGACACTTTCTCCTCTTGCTTAGACTTTTTACACCTCTGATCTATAGTCACTTATGATTGGCTCCTGTCATATGGGTGATTGTAAAGGCATTATGAGGTAGACCACATCCCTGGGGTCATATGATTCTTGTTTTCTGCTTTCTCCATGTTTCACATTGTATCCACCATTTTAGCTGTTTCATGTAAATTGGACCCCAAAAGTATAGGTTGGGAAAGTTTGATAGACAGAGAGAGAGAGGGAGAGAGAGCAAGTGAGCTGGAGTCCAGGGTTCAAATCCTGCCAAGGACAACATCTGCAAGGAATTTGTATGTTCTCCCCATGTTTGTGTGGGTTTCCTCTGAGTACCCTGGTTACCTCCCAGCCCGATATGGGACAATAACTTACAATGTCTGTAAAGTGCTGCGGAATATGATGGCACTATATAAGTAATCATAATAGATAGATAGATAGATAGATAGATAGATAGATAGATAGATAGATAGATAGATAGATAGATAGATAGATAGATAGATAGATATAGGAGCTAGATAGATAGATAGATAGATAGATAGATAGATAGATAGATAGATAGATAGGAGATAGATAGATAGATAGATAGATAAGAGATAGATAGACAGATAGATAGATAGATAGATAGATAGATAGATAGATAGATAGGAGATAGATAGATAGATAGATAGATAGATAGATAGATAATAGATAGGAGATAGATAGATAGATAGATAGATAGATAGATAGGAGATAGATAGATAGATAGATAGATAGATAGGAGATAGATAGATAGTTAGATAGATAGGTAGATAGATAGATAGATAGATAGATAGATAGATAGATAGATAGGAGATAGATAGATAGATAGATAGATAGATAGATAGATAGGAGATAGATAGATAGATAGATAGATAGATAGATAGATAGATAGATAGATAGGAGATAGATAGATAGATAGATAGATAGATAGATAGATAGGAGATATAGATAGATAGATAGATAGATAGATAGATAGATAGATAGATAGATAGATAGGAGATAGATAGATAGATAGATAGATAGATAGGAGATAGATAGATAGATAGATAGATAGATAGATAGATAGATAGATAGATAGATAGGAGATAGATAGATAGGAGATAGAGATAGATAGATAGATAGATAGATAGATAGATAGATAGATAGATAGATAGATAGATAGATAGGAGATACAGTGGGGCAAAAAAGTATTTAGTCAGTCACCAATAGTGCAAGTTCCACCACTTACAAAGATGAGGCGTCTGTAACTTACATCATAGGTAGACCTCAACTATGATAGATAGATAGATAGATAGATAGATAGATAGATAGATAGATAGATAGATAGTCTTTGTACCATTTTCTCCTCTTGCACCAGTAAGTGGTGCATTTTCCATTTCTGACCTTGCTATTTGCTGCCTCTTATATATGTATAATTCTTTGCATTTACATCTTATACTTTGCCCTGTCACATGTGAGCCCTGAGATTTTGCTCTGATCCCTTCCACCACCCAGTGACATGCTGAGGATTCTGCTTTGCCGCCTCTGTGTGCACAGCTCGCCCCCGTTGGTAGCTTGTTATTGAGCCCACGTAGATTGATGCTTTGTCCATCAGCCCCGTCTCCCCGTCACAGCACTGGCCCCTGTAACAATCTCCATTGGATTTCCACAGGCCGCCATTCGAAGCCTCTTCTAGTCATTACCATTTTAATTTGACTCCTAATGATCCTGGGATATTTGCTCGCGGTTTAATAGCCTTGTAGAACAGAGACCTGTTGGATCTGACATTCGCCGCCGCCGCCGCTCACGTGCACTTTGTTTAAAATAGTTGATGGATATTTGTTTCTGAGCAGGATTTAGTGTGCTGTGGGATAATGGCTGAGTAAAACATTAGGAGAGCCTCCGAGCATCGCACTCCATCTGTGCACCAGCAAATCATCCGCCACCACTGTAAAGCATCCGCTAAAGCTTGACTGCTGCTTGGCCATAGGACTTGGCATGTGCTGCCTTGATGGTAGACGGAGTCTTTATATAGCGGTATTATTATGATTTATCAGACGTACGCCCTGTTTTGACTGGAGGCTAAAGAACTTGCTGATTCAGATTCCAGACATTCATCTTTCTATATTACGGAAGGCTGCAAAGATACGTGAAGGGAAGATCAGGGCTCTGCCGCTCTAGGTCTGATTGCATCCTCAGAATTAGGGGCTGTTCACACAGAGGACTTTGGATTCCAGCTCAAAATCGACTCCATTCTCCAGTTGGAATCTGTTTCCCATTGATTTCAATGGGAGGCAGTGATGAACGTTTCTGTTTTTTCAGGAGGCATCCCGCTCCGTCCTTCCGTCCGGCTTCAGCAGGATCCACAGGGCTAGAATTTAGGGTGGAACTAGAGGTGGAAGACCGCCACAGATTCCTTTCCAAATCCTTCATGCTTACAAGAATTAATGCAAAGAAGGAAACTGGTGCGATTATTGTTTATATCGAATAACTTACTGTAATGTGAAGCAGTGGCATAACTAGGAATGGCGGGGCCCCGTGGCGAACCTTTGACATGGCCCCCCCCCGACCAATGCTGAAGACCCCGACCACCCCCCCACCCCCCGCGCACATTCCTGCACGCACTATTATGCCTCAAAGTTGCCCCTGCACACAGCATTGTACTCATAGTGGCCCCAGTACACAGTATTATGCCCCATAGTGGCCCCAGTACACAGTATTATCCCCCATAGTGGCCCCTGCACACAGTATTATCCCCCATAGTGGCCCCTGCACACAGTATTATGTCCCATAGTGGCCCCTGCACACAGTATTATGTCCCATAGTGGCCCCAGTACACAGTATTATCCCCCATAGTGGCCCCTGCACACAGTATTATGTCCCATAGTGGCCCCTGCACACAGTATTATGTCCCATAGTGGCCCCAGTACACAGTATTATCCCCCATAGTGGCCCCTGCACACAGTATTATGCCCCATAGTGGCCCCAGTACACAGTATTATCCCCCATAGTGGCCCCTGCACACAGTATTATGTCCCATAGTGGCCCCTGCACACAGTATTATCCCCCATAGTGGCCCCTGCACACAGCATTGTACCCATAGTGGCCCCTGCACACAGTATTATACCCCACAGTGGCCCCTGCACACAGTATTATGTCCCATAGTGGCCCCTGCACACAGTATTATCCCCCATAGTGGCCCCTGCACACAGTATTATGTCCCATAGTGTCCCCTGCACACAGTATTATCCCCCATAGTGGCCCCTGCACACAGTATTATGTCCCATAGTGGCTCCTGCACACAGTATTATGTCCCATAGTGGCCCCTGCACACAGTATTATGTCCCATAGTGGCCCCTGCACACAGTATTATCCCCCATAGTGGCCCCTGCACACAGTATTATGTCCCATAGTGGCCTCAGTACACAGTATTATGCCCCATAGTGGCCCCTGCACACAGTATTATGTCCCATAGTGGCCCCTGCACACAGTATTATGTCCCATAGTGGCCCCTGCACACAGTATTATACCCCATAGTGGCCCCTGCACACAGTATTATGTCCCATAGTGGCCCCTGCACACAGTATTATGTCCCATAGTGGCCCCTGCACACAGTATTATGTCCCATAGTGGCCCCTGCACACAGTATTATGTCCCATAGTGGCCCCTGCACACAGTATTATGTCCCATAGTGGCCCCTGCACACAGTATTATGTCCCATAGTGGCCCCTGCACACAGTATTATGTCCCATAGTGGCCCCTGCACACAGTATTATGTCCCATAGTGGCTCCTGCACACAGTATTATGTCCCATAGTGGCCCCTGCACACAGTATTATGTCCCATAGTGGCCCCTGCACACAGTATTATACCCCATAGTGGCCCCTGCACACAGTATTATGTCCCATAGTGGCCCCTGCACACAGTATTATGTCCCATAGTGGCCCCTGCACACAGTATTATGTCCCATAGTGGCCCCTGCACACAGTATTATACCCCATAGTGGCCCCTGCACACAGTATTATGTCCCATAGTGGCCCCTGCACACAGTATTATGTCCCATAGTGGCCCCTGCACACAGTATTATGTCCCATAGTGGCCCCTGCACACAGTATTATGTCCCATAGTGGCCCCTGCACACAGTATTATGTCCCATAGTGGCCCCTGCACACAGTATTATGTCCCATAGTGGCCCCTGCACACAGTATTATGTCCCATAGTGGCCCCTGCACACAGTATTATGTCCCATAGTGGCCACTGCACACAGTATTATGTCCCATAGTGGCCCCTGCACACAGTATTATACCCCATAGTGGCCCCTGCACACAGTATTATGTCCCATAGTGGTCCCTGCACACAGTATTATGTCCCATAGTGGCCCCTGCACACAGTATTATGTCCCATAGTGGTCCCTGCACACAGTATTATACCCCATAGTGGCCCCTGCACACAGTATTATGTCCCATAGTGGCCCCTGCACACAGTATTATGTCCCATAGTGGCCCCTGCACACAATATTATGCCCCATAGTGGCCCCTGCACACAGTATTATGTCCCATAGTGGCCCCTGCACACAGTATTATGTCCCATAGTGGCCCCTGCACACAGTATTATCCCCCATAGTGGCCCCTGTACACAGTATTATGTCCCATAGTGGCCCCTGTACACAGTATTATGTCCCATAGTGGCCCCTGCACACAGTATTATGTCCCATAGTGGCCCCTGCACACAGTATTATGTCCCATAGTGGTCCCTGCACACAGTATTATACCCCATAGTGGCCCCTGCACACAGTATTATGTCCCATAGTGGCCCCTGCACACAGTATTATGCCCCATAGTGGCCCCTGCACACAGTATTATTCCCCCATAGTGGCCCCTGCACACAGTATTATGTCCCATAGTGGCCCCTGCACACAGTATTATCCCCCATAGTGGCGCCTGCACACAGTATTATCCCCCATAGTGGCGCCTGCACACAGTATTATACCCCATAGTGGCCCCTGCACACAGTATTATGTCCCATAGTGTCCCCTGCACACAGTATTATGTCCCATAGTGTCCCCTGCACACAGTATTATCCCCCATAGTGGCCCCAGCACACAGTATTATGCCCCATAGTGGCCCCTGCACACAGTATTATTCCCCCATAGTGGCCCCTGCACACAGTATTATGTCCCATAGTGGCCCCTGCACACAGTATTATCCCCCATAGTGGCGCCTGCACACAGTATTATCCCCCATAGTGGCGCCTGCACACAGTATTATACCCCATAGTGGCCCCTGCACACAGTATTATGTCCCATAGTGTCCCCTGCACACAGTATTATGTCCCATAGTGTCCCCTGCACACAGTATTATCCCCCATAGTGGCCCCAGCACACAGTATTATGCCCCATAGTGGCCCCTGCACACAGTATTATGCCCCATAGTGGCTCCTGCACACAGTATTATACCCCATAGTGGCCCCTGCACACAGTATTATGTCCCATAGTGGCCCCTGCACACAGTATTATGCCCCACAGTGGCCCCTGCACACAGTATTATGTCCCATAGTGGCCCCTGCACACAGTAGTATGTCCCATAGTGGCCCCTGCACACAGTATTATCCCCCATAGTGGCTCCTGCACACAGTATTATACCCCATAGTGGCCCCTGCACACAGTATTATGTCCCATAGTGGCCCCTGCACACAGTATTATGTCCCATAGTGGCCCCATCACCCAGTATTATGTCCCATAGTGGCCCCTGCACACAGTATTATGTCCCATAGTGGCCCCATCACCCAGTATTATGTCCCATAGTGGCCCCTGCACACAGTATTATGTCCCATAGTGGCCCCAGCACACAGTATTATGCCCCATAGTGGCCCCTGCACACAGTATTATGTCCCATAGTGGCCCCTGCACACAGTATTATCCCCCATAGTGGCCCCTGCACACAGTATTATGTCCCATAGTGGCCCCTGCACACAGTATTATGTCCCATAGTGGCCCCTGCACACAGTATTATGTCCCATAGTGGCCCCTGCACACAGTATTATCCCCCATAGTGGCCCCTGCACACAGTATTATCCCCCATAGAGGCCCCATCACACAGTATTATCCCCCATAGTGGCCCCATCACACAGTATTATCCCCCATAGTGGCCCCTGCACACAGTATTATCCCCCATAGAGGCCCCATCACACAGTATTATCCCCCATAGTGGCCCCTGCACACAGTATTATCCCCCATAGAGGCCCTATCACACAGTATTATGTCCCATAGTGGCCCCTGCACACAGTATTATCCCCCATAGAGGCCCCATCACACAGTATTATCCCCCATAGTGGCCCCTGCACACAGTATTATCCCCCATAGAGGCCCTATCACACAGTATTATGCTCCATTGTGGACACCCATTAACAATTATTATACTCTGGGGTCTTTTCAGCCCCCAGAGTATAATAATCGGAGACCAAGAGGGGAAATAGAAACATAAACACTGTTACTTACCTATCCCTGCGCTTCCCACTGTCGGCTAACTTCAATGACATCATACTGCTACATAAGTGCCCTAATAGAAGATGGTGGCGGTAGAATACACCCAATAACAATACTGCTGGAAGAGTTGACCCTACTTACCAATAGTACCGGCATAATACCGCAATAAACAATATTGCCAGCATAGCGCCCCTCATAATAAATGCCGCCACCTGAATACCCCCCCAATAATAATGCTGCCAGTAGAGGGCGCCACATTACCATGACCAGGAGACTGGCGTACAGTTATATGGCGGTCTTCCACACTAGTTTCTTCCACACTTGTACACAGCCGTGTCCTATAACGTTGTACCGCTCTGTAGATCGTCTGTACCTGCTTATCCATCGAGGAAACATCATTCCTTACACAAATAGCAATTACCGGCGCTCGCTTGTTGTCGTCGGCACCTTATTTTGTACATATAATACTAAAGAATATGAAAAGCCAATTAGGGCTGATGGATTCCTCCTATCTGATCCCTGAGTAAACACTTCGGCTTCTCTTCTCATTTCTCTCTTTACAAGAAGTAGAACATTTGATAGAAAGTGGCATGCAAATATAATACAAAGGATCAATTCTGCTCATTACACACAGCGATAAAAGTAATAAAGTATCCGCCGCTCCCGTGCACTTGTATCTGGAAATCTACATATTAAAAGTAAAAGGCTCATATCATGACAATCATGGCACATTTCAATTAACGGCTAAAGAAGTAGAAAGCAGAAGGGAGGGGGAAGGATGTAGCAGAGCCGGAGGGGCAACTTATCCCCTATCCATAGCCTGGGGGTTCGATCTGGTCCTTGACGGACGTGACAGGTGATCAGTGGCTTCAGTGGTGACAGGAAAGGAGCCAGGACATACATGTCACACACGCCACACACGTGACATCCCCGGTCCTTTCCTGTGTCCATTGAGGCCACTTATTGGTCATGTGTATTGATGACGTCTGCCAGAACAAGTCCCCAACTGGACTGGACAGCAATGGGGGACACTAGAGCGCCAGAGACAGGTGAGTATGGGAAGTGAAGTACCCTATACTGTAATATCCTGGACAACCCCTTTAAGAATGGGGGACTAAAGTCAATCATTCTCCAAACCAGTGGAGGTCAGGGGACCCGGACCAATCTTATGGATAGGAGATAACCTGCTAAGATAGGAAAACCCATTTCAATCTTACGTTTTACCAGTAGATCCATAAACCAGGTAGAGGAGTCCAGAGCATTGTGTGTTCTGCATGAGAGGGAAATAAACATGTGTCATTGTACGAGTTCAATGCATATATATTCACTTGTATATTCACTGCAATGGATAAGCAGCCTTGGTCATATAGCATGGCATGGTAGCAGAAGTATCACCAACTCTGCTCTACTCCTGGTGCTAGTACATAGAGTAGGGCAGGGTCAGATATGAGAGGAGGCTGAGCATAAGAATTCCAAGACCCCTCTGCATTCTGCCAATCCAATAATCAGGGCGCAATGGGCTCTTCACCTATACAGAGTAAGACTATGTATCCAGTGCAATGAGTCAATGGATTATTTCAGGGTGCCCCACCTATCATGTGTTAACTAGTGAAATACATCCAGACAATAAGAACTATAAACATTTATGTATATATATTTTTGGGTGACTCCTGACATCCCAAGACACACACGTCCAAGCCAAGGAACACGTGACAGAGGCTAAGATATTGGATAAGAGAGTCAGAATACTCGCTGCTGTTCACCCCGCACCAGTACCCGGCCTTACATAACAGCTGTCGGCTTTATCCCAATGTAATTAAAAGCCAGACATGGCGGCCTCTCACCGTGGACCAGGCGATGCCGACACTCAGACGTATTTGCAGCGCTGAAGCTTCATATCTTTATTTTACCAAAGACAATAATGATTCCCCACCTGTGTCAATGATATGTTGACAAAGTGAAATCTCACTCAATATACTTACACCTCCATCTTCATGGGAAATGCCACAAGCCGTGCAAAGGGTTCTGCGATCCCGGAGGAGTTGTGTCATATCACAAACAATCAGCTGCAGATCTACCCGGCTGTTAAATGACATTTAGACAACTTACCAAGTCTCTGCTGCTCCTGCAATCTCAGCCGTGTCCGTATGGTTTAGCCCCTATGTACATGACAACATACATTGCTTCTGGTTAGTGTCAGGGTCTGGGGTTGCTATATATGTATATATATGGTGGTGTTATCTCCTGGAGATAGGGTATATATATATATATATATATATATATATATATATTGTAAGGGTCTGGGGTTGCTAGGTGGGGTGGTATAGACACACAAGTCCAGTTTCTTTAGTCCAAAACAATAGTAGAGTGTTATTTTCACTCATAAAGTTAGTGCAGCAACAAAAGGAAACAATACAAAAATAACTCCCTCCCCGGCTAGGCACTAACTAAACACAGAATAGGCAACCTCACCTAGAATCACAGAAATCCAAAAGACAGTTGAATCATTCAGGACACAACTCCAAAAATATGACCTTTCTCTTTGTTCTCCAGCCAAGCTCTGCCCCCTGTCTGCTGCTGGAGCTTCTTAAGCCTCCTTGACGAGGAGACACTCTGCAGCTGAGTCGCTGCCAGAACATCCCCAAAGTGGGGGGTGGAATGACAGGTTCCACTACCAACCTACCTGTCATTCCTAAAAATCCAGCCCAATACTGAGCATTTACCAAAATGCTCAGCGGACTACAGTTGTCTGCTGAGAACAAACATTCCTGGAGTTTTCTCATCTCACCCACCTGAGTAGTCTGTGTGAGATGTACATCCCCTCCATTACCTGACCAGCCATTGGCTTACACCCCCTCCATTACCTGACCAGCCATCCACTGACATCCCCTCCATTACCTGACCAGCCATCGGCTTACACCCCCTCCATTACCTGACCAGCCATCCACTGACATCCCCTCCATTACCTGACCAGCCATCGGCTTACACCCCCTCCATTACCTGACCAGCCATCCACTTACATCCCCTCCATTACCTGACCAGCCATCGGCTTACACCCCCTCCATTACCTGACCAGCCATCCACTTACATCCCCTCCATTACCTGACCAGCCATCGGCTTACACCCCCTCCATTACCTGACCAGCCATCGGCTTACACCCCCTCCATTACCTGACCAGCCAAAAAAAAAAAAAAAACAGAAAAGGAGAATCTAGAAGTGGAACTAGAACAAGTGACAACACGGAGTCAAGTCTGCTTATATTCTCACCACAAAAAACTATGGAATACGTTAATAACAAAAAGCAAACAATGTATCGAAGCAAACATCAAACAATTCTTGGAAAGATTAGAATGACCATATAAAAAGATCAATGCATGCTTTGTTCTAATCCATTATGACCCATTTCTGGTGTTGCCATCTTAGGTTGCAAAAGGACAGGGGCCAAGGTGCAACTTTGCAGCTTTGTGGTCCAAACTTTATCTAGAAAGTCTTCAGACATCTTTACAATTACTGGTGGTCCAAGCAGAAGCTGTAAGAGTAGTTATCCTACAACCAGTGACTATTGTACGACAGTATCAGTCTCATCAGTTCTTAATAAAGTTACATTGTCTTCTATCAGAATATGACTCAAGTATGTTCTCCTCGCCTCCATCCCTTAGATCCCAGGAGATGCTCCAGGAGAAAACCAGCTCTAACCCTCCCCAGTATAGATCGTTCCTTCTCAATATTACCTGCTGAGACGCAAATTTTGCAAATCTAAACCAATTCATGAAGACGTCTTAGCCGCGACATCTACATAAATATGTATGCATGACTGATTAACCATTTACATGTTAACATTTCATTTATCCAACTAGGTTAAAGGCTATCTTCTTGGAATACTCTCCAGAAGCCAAGTGGCTCAATTTAAAGGTCACTGCAGAGGAAAAGCAAATGTTAACTAAGTCAATTAAAATGCATTGTGATCAAAGGTCTGGGCAGGAGACCTGCTGATGGCTTTCTGCACCTCGGCCGAGCTTCTTTAAAATGTTCCAAGAAATAAATCCAAGAAAGAAGGAGACAAAGGCAATATTTCTCCTTGGCAAGTGGAGCAGGTGGCTGCACCTTTAAGTGTGCACGGTAGTCTGCAGTCTTCTTGTGTAGCACCTATAATTAGCTGTAATCTGTCTTGGTATAAAAAGGGTTTTGTTTATTGTTCTTCCTTGATTATCTCCCGTCATTCCAGATGACATCTGTGTACACGACTTGTCAAATCAGCTGCTGTCATTATTTGTGCGGGAGCTGATTACACAAGTACTAGTCTATTGTCATTCTCACCCACTGTAATTCTCCGCTTTTTTATGCCTATGCTTAACAATGATCTTCAAGTAACCTCCGGTACAAACATAGAGCCTAGGTGGCATAACTTCCAGCATTGGCTGTTTATCATTCCCTGTCCTTCCAAAGTCTCATATACTGGGCCTCCTGTTATCCGCCACTTTCTATTTCTAACTTGAACACTCTGGGCTCCGATGCAAAATTTGCACCTTGTGCACCATATGGTGTGTTGCATTGAAGCCCCCTGCAGATTTCTTGGTTGTCTGGGGTTATTTGCTTGCACAATTTTGCTGACACTTATCCGTGGCATTTGCACCAATTGTAATTTCTTGCGCTTGCATCTTGGGATTGTAACAAGCAGATGAATAGGGATCCAATGGATTCTTCATTGAAACTTCTCAAAGTGAGAACAAGTCTATAGAAATCTAAACTGATAAAGCGACAACTTCACTCTACCAGTCTTCAGCTACCTGGCCAATGCAATGAGTGTCACCCTCTGGCTCTGACTGCACAGGGCAACCCTATGGGGGAAGATTCCATGACCTGATCCCCATCGTCCACACGCCGATTTGTGATACACTGTTGCACACTTTCCCCACTGTGGACTCCACTCCAGGCTCTTTGTGTCTCCACCATCTGGTTTTCTCAGTTGATTTCTTCTCCCCCATGGGTACGTTGAGAGTCTAGACCCTGTGCATGCCACCCAAGTGCTCCAACCAACTCAGACTCTTGAAATGTACATACAGTCCGTAAAACCAATTACAGGCTCATAACTTTTTGGGGGTTAATTTACAAATCAGTCCTTTCAATGCCAATACAGCAATTGGGTTAAACCATAACAGCAAAGTTTACTATGTAATTTCAGGAGGTCGTGCTTGTGGTCCTTCAGTCATGTCTTCTGGTTGGCCTGAGGAACACCAGTCCAATAATGTGAAGACGCAAAATAAAGAAAGTCTGACAGTGCTAGGTAGGTGATATAATATTCATGTTAGATCATCATAGTAGTGGTATTTTATTTGTCCTTACGTCTCGAGTCAAAGTGACCCCTGCCAGATGGTTCCCTGGGGTCTCCACTCTCATCTACTCTGCTCTTCTGGATGAATGTTGGAGTCACCACTAAGAGGCAAAGTGGTCAGCGCTGGGGAGCAATGACGTCATAGAGAGGAGGATCTACTACCGAAGTATATTATTATTACTCTTGATTTACATGGCTTACTAATGTATCAAGTGGGGAATATTGTTGGCCTTCTGGAATACATAGTAAAAGTTTATTGTAATCTTTGTTCTGCCGTAACAGCCAAGTAATATTGTATTGATTTCCTCCTGATGTGTGTGTAAAGTTATTTCTACATTGTATATAGAGTTTGCTGAAATGTATGAAATCCTCACATATTCCCTGTCTGCGTCGGTGTGGGTTCCCACGCTGAGTGGCTCAATGAAACCCCGGTGTGCTACTGTATCTGAACAGAATAAGAGGCCAAACTCCGAGTCTAGAGGACTGTGAGATCAAAGAAAAGAAGAGGAACATCAAGTGTAACTCTCCTAGCAGAGGTGGAAGAAGTTAATATATTAAAGGACTTCAAAAACCACTTGTGCAAGACATAATGTACCACCAACTAAAGAGGCAGATCAAACATAGCGGGAGGACTAGAACAGGTACTAAAGGGGGGCCGAGAACAGGCTGATAGCCTCTCGTACGGAAAACAAAGGGCATTAGACAAGAGTCTGGAAAGCTTTTCCGACTTCATGTAATGTTCTGTATAACATAAGTTACTGATGTAAAAGAGCGTGTAAAATTGTAACTTTATTAACCATTGTGACATACAGCGGGTGCGTAACCACAAGTTTGGCTTTGGTCTTATACCAGGTGCCTAGTCTAAGTAATCCCCTGGTATTCTCCATGTAACCCCATTACAGAGATCTTGATTTTACTGAAGGGAACCAGCAGAACACTAATCCAGATGGAATAAAATATAGTTGTGCGTGGAACTGAAGAAGCATGCAAGAGACGTGGTCGGAGCAGGTTGAGGTCTGGACTGGAGGCAGAATCAGGTATCCAGGCACAGGTCAGGACTGGCAACAGAGATTCAGAGACAGGTATCCAAGCACAGGTCAGGACTGGCAACAGAGATTCAGAGACAGGTATCCAAGCTAAGAGCAGGATTGGTGGCAGAGATTTAGAGACAGGTATCCAGGCACAGGTCAGGATGGGTGGCAGCGATTCAGAGAAAGGTATCCATGCACAGGTCAGGACTGATAGCAGAGATTCAGAAACAGGTATCCATGCACAGGTAAGGACTGGCAACAGAGATTCAGAGACAGGTATCCAGGCACAGGTCAGGATGGGTGGCAGCGATTCAGAGAAAGGTATCCAGGCACAGGTCAGGACTGATAGCAGAGATTCAGAAACAGGTATCCAGGCTAAGATCAGGATTGGTGGCAGAGATTTAGAGACAGGTATCCAGGCACAGGTCAGGATGGGTGGCAGCGATTCAGAAACAGGCATCCAGGCACAGGTCAGGACTGATAGCAGAGATTCAGAGACAGGTATCCAGGCACAGGTCAGGATTGGAAGCAGAGATTCAGAGACAGGTATCCAGGCACAGGTCAGGATGGGTGGCAGAGATTCAGAAACAGGCATCCAGGCACAGGTCAGGACTGATAGCAGAGATTCAGAGACAGGTATCCAGGCACAGGTCAGGATGGGTGGCAGAGATTCAGAAACAGGTATCCAGGCACAGGTCAGGACTGATAGCAGAGATTCAGAGACAGGTATCCAGGCTAAGATCAGGATTGGTGACAGAGATTTAGAGGCAGGTATCCAGGCACAGGTCAGGATTGGTGGCAGAGATTCAGAGACAGGTATCCAGGCACAGGTCAGGATTGGAAGCAGAGATTCAGAGACAGGTATCCAGGCACAGGTCAGGATTGGTGGCAGAGATTCAGAGACAGGTATCCAGGCAAAGGTCAGGATTGGTGGCAGAGATTCAGAGACAGGTATCCAGGCACAGGTCAGGATTGGAAGCAGAGATTCAGAGACAGGTATCCAGGCACAGGTCAGGATTGGTGGCAGAGATTCAGAGACAGGTATCCAGGCACAGGTCAGGATTGGAAGCAGAGATTCAGAGACAGGTATCCAGGCAAAGGTCAGGATTGGTGGCAGAGATTCAGAGACAGGTATCCAGGCACAGGTCAGGACTGATAGCAGAGATTCAGAGACAGGTATCCAGGCACAGGTCAGGATGGGTGGCAGAGATTCAGAAACAGGTATCCAGGCACAGGTCAGGACTGATAGCAGAGATTCAGAGACAGGTATCCAGGCTAAGATCAGGATTGGTGACAGAGATTTAGAGGCAGGTATCCAGGCACAGGTCAGGATTGGTGGCAGAGATTCAGAGACAGGTATCCAGGCACAGGTCAGGATTGGAAGCAGAGATTCAGAGACAGGTATCCAGGCACAGGTCAGGATTGGTGGCAGAGATTCAGAGACAGGTATCCAGGCAAAGGTCAGGATTGGTGGCAGAGATTCAGAGACAGGTATCCAGGCACAGGTCAGGATTGGAAGCAGAGATTCAGAGACAGGTATCCAGGCACAGGTCAGGATTGGTGACAGAGATTCAGAGACAGGTATCCAGGCACAGGTCAGGATTGGAAGCAGAGATTCAGAGACAGGTATCCAGGCACAGGTCAGGATTGGTGGCACCAATTCAGAGAAAGGTATCCAGGCACAGGTCAGGACTGGCAGCAGAGATGCAAACACAGATATCCAAGCAAAAGTCAGGGCAAGTGGCATAGGTCTAAAGCCAGGTCAAACAAAAGCAAACAGCACAATCATAGATATCTATGCAGAATATGAGGCACCAAAGGATCAGACAGAGAATTTTTAAAAATCTTCCGTGCCCAATAATATTGCACATATAAAATTTCACCAGCTATGTAAACACATCCAAAATAGACACAGTGTTTGTAGATACATCAATTAGTCAGACATGTTGGTTGGTTGACCTTTCTCAATGTTGTCAATATAGTAGTGAATGTATCCCCTGATGCTTGTTCAAGTCTCCCAGGCAATTCCTACTCTGCTGCTGACTGTATAGTGTCCTCCTCTAGCACCATTACATTTTTGGATATATTTTATTGGGATTACCAAGGATTACCAGGATTACCAGCTCTTAAAGGGCCAGTGTACCCTAAAGGCTAGGACTGGAAAACAGCACCCACAGCCTGGTAATGCAGTATGGTGGATAGGGAGAGGATGATGGCAAATGCAACCAGGTAATGCTAGAGCAAGAAATTTCAAGGACAACATATAGAACTTAATAGATGAATTCCAGGAAGAATTTCACATGGCTTCTTCCAATCTTCTACCAACATAAAACTAAGAGCGATGAATAGAATAAAGTATCATGTGTCCTCGATGGTTATGGCTATGGCAGCCTATATCTATACCACGTAACATTTGGATATTTCCACTCCCCCCCTTCATCTCCTTGAACATCCATGGTCTGGACACTGTCTTTAATACTCTTTGCAATGTTGCGACCTCCGATTTCCCAATTGATACATCGCCTTTAAATGCTAGATACAGAATTGTAACAATTATTCCTGGTGGTTAGTGTATATGAATTATTCAGTGATATAAATGGCCGTGAGGTCGGGTGACCAGATGTCCTAACACGATAAGGGTCAAGGCTATACATCTGACCTGAGCGCCGGCGGGAGATAAGGTTGTGCCTATTATCATGGCGGACGGGGCCAATGCCATGCATTATCTATAAATGCCATTTCCATAAGAAACCGCATTAACATTTTATCGCCCATGCTTCCTTGTAAGGGTTAAATAATTAATTTTACGGTGGCTTTTGGGACTTGAGAGGCAGAGACTTAATAATTGTTTAAACTTCCTTACACGCCATCTACCCCTTGGAAACAAAGAGAGTTAAAAGATTCATAATTGTGGTTTTAAGTATCAGTCGGCGACCGGCCCGGCGAATCCCGAAGTTTAAGATGTGGCTTGACTAATTTGAACAAAAAGATTGTCTTGTCTTAGAAGCTCACCGGGTATGGCTTTGATCTCCCACCCCCAAATCAACGGGGACGTCTCCAGTACTAAATAAGAGGCGGCTCTGGAGACGCCGCTACCCTAAGAATAGATTGTGTTTACTGCTTTGCATTCGTGGCAGAGGGCTGAGGGGTGGCATTTTATTCCTGCGGTACGCTAGATCAATACATTATGCACGCTTTGCGGTAATGATGTGCGGCGCATAAATGATGAAATGTCAGTTCGTGTCGAAACAAAAAAGTGGCCTACAGGCATTTTTGGGAGTGAGACGTTCTCCGGTGCAGAGGTCCTGTCGGAGAGGAGATAGACTGCTTAGCATCGTAGGCAAATTTCAATTCTCGAAACATATGTCGCATGAATTATTGTGGAGGGGGAAAAAAACTGCTTATTTGCTCATTTCATTTTACTCTTGAAAGTCCCTTTCTGGTAATATTTACACTGGCATAATAATAGCTCGTTATTAGGCGGCAATTAGTAGAAATGTTATAGTAACGAGCTGGGAGATCTGACAGTCCGCGGCTCTGACAAGGCAAATTCTACCTCCTCAGGCCCGAGCCCATCACAGGACATGACGTTCCCTACTGACATCCGTGTGAACAGAAGTGTGAACAAGCCTAAGGAGGTAACATATTATAGAGGAGAGAAGCTGAGCTGTGTGATATATAGGGTTATAGGATAGAGGAGAGAAGCTGAGCTGTGTGATATATAGGGTTATAGGATAGAGGAGAGAAGCTGAGCTGTGTGATATATAGGAGTATAGGATAGAGGAGAGAAGCTGAGCTCTGTGATATATAGGGTTATATGATAGAGGAGAGAAGCTGAGCTGTGTGATATATAGGGTTATATGATAGAGGAGAGAAGCTGAGCTGTGTGATATATAGGGGTATAGGATAGAGGAGAGAAGCTGAGCTGTGTGATATATAGGGTTATATGATAGAGGAGAGAAGCTGAGCTGTGTGATATATAGGGTTATATGATAGAGGAGAGAAGCTGAGCTGTGTGATATATAGGGGTATATAGGATAGAAGAGAGAAGCTGAGCTGTGTGATATATAGGGTTATATAGGATAGAAGAGAGAAGCTGAGCTGTGTGATATATAGGGTTATATAGGATAGAAGAGAGAAGCTGAGCCGTGTGATATATAGGAGTATATGATAGAGGAGAGAAGATGAGCCGTGTGATATATAGGGGTATATGATAGAGGAGAGAAGCTGAGCTGTGTGATATATAGGGGTATATAGGATAGAAGAGAGAAGCTGAGCTGTGTGATATATAGGGTTATATAGGATAGAAGAGAGAAGCTGAGCTGTGTGATATATAGGGTTATATAGGATAGAAGAGAGAAGATGAGCCGTGTGATATATAGGGGTATATGATAGAGGAGAGAAGCTGAGCTGTGTGATATATAGGGGTATAGGATAGAGGAGAGAAGATGAACTGTGTGATATATAGGGTTATAGGATAGAGGAGAGAAGCTGAGCTGTGTGATATATAGGGTTATAGGATAGAGGAGAGAAGCTGAGCTGTGTGATATATAGGGGTATATGATAGAGGAGAGAAGCTGAGCTGTGTGATATATAGGGGTATATGATAGAGGAGAGAAGCTGAGCTGTGTGATATATAGGGTTATATAGGATAGAAGAGAGAAGCTGAGCTGTGTGATATATAGGGGTATATGATAGAGGAGAGAAGCTGAGCTGTGTGATATATAGGGTTATAGGATAGAGGAGAGAAGCTGAGCTGTGTGATATATAGGGTTATATGATAGAGGAGAGAAGCTGAGCTGTGTGATATATAGGGGTATATGATAGAGGAGAGAAGCTGAGCTGTGTGATATATAGGGGTTATATGATAGAGGAGAGAAGCTGAGCTGTGTGATATATAGGGGTTATATGATAGAGGAGAGAAGCTGAGCTGTGTGATATATAGGGTTATATAGGATAGAGGAGAGAAGCTGAGCTGTGTGATATATAGGGTTATATAGGATAGAAGAGAGAAGATGAGCCGTGTGATATATAGGGGTATATGATAGAGGAGAGAAGCTGAGCTGTGTGATATATAGGGGTATAGGATAGAGGAGAGAAGATGAACTGTGTGATATATAGGGTTATAGGATAGAGGAGAGAAGCTGAGCTGTGTGATATATAGGGTTATAGGATAGAGGAGAGAAGCTGAGCTGTGTGATATATAGGGGTATATGATAGAGGAGAGAAGCTGAGCTGTGTGATATATAGGGTTATATAGGATAGAAGAGAGAAGCTGAGCTGTGTGATATATAGGGGTATAGGATAGAGGAGAGAAGCTGAGCTGTGTGATATATAGGGGTATATGATAGAGGAGAGAAGCTGAGCTGTGTGATATATAGGGTTATATAGGATAGAAGAGAGAAGCTGAGCTGTGTGATATATAGGGGTATATGATAGAGGAGAGAAGCTGAGCTGTGTGATATATAGGGTTATAGGATAGAGGAGAGAAGCTGAGCTGTGTGATATATAGGGTTATATGATAGAGGAGAGAAGCTGAGCTGTGTGATATATAGGGGTATATGATAGAGGAGAGAAGCTGAGCTGTGTGATATATAGGGTTATATGATAGAGGAGAGAAGCTGAGCTGTGTGATATATAGGGTTATAGGATAGAGGAGAGAAGCTGAGCTGTGTGATATATAGGGTTATAGGATAGAGGAGAGGAGCTGAGCTGTGTGATATATAGGGGTATAGGATAGAGGAGAGAAGCTGAGCTGTGTGATATATAGGGGTATAGGATAGAGGAGAGAAGCTGAGCTGTGTGATATATAGGGGTATATGATAGAGGAGAGAAGCTGAGCTGTGTGATATATAGGGGTATATGATAGAGGAGAGAAGCTGAGCTGTGTGATATATAGGGTTATAGGATAGAGGAGAGAAGCTGAGCTGTGTGATATATAGGGTTATATGATAGAGGAGAGAAGCTGAGCTGTGTGATATATAGGGGTATATGATAGAGGAGAGAAGCTGAGCTGTGTGATATATAGGGTTATATGATAGAGGAGAGAAGCTGAGCTGTGTGATATATAGGGTTATAGGATAGAGGAGAGAAGCTGAGCTGTGTGATATATAGGGTTATAGGATAGAGGAGAGAAGCTGAGCTGTGTGATATATAGGAGTATAGGATAGAGGAGAGAAGCTGAGCTCTGTGATATATAGGGTTATATGATAGAGGAGAGAAGCTGAGCTGTGTGATATATAGGGTTATATGATAGAGGAGAGAAGCTGAGCTGTGTGATATATAGGGGTATAGGATAGAGGAGAGAAGCTGAGCTGTGTGATATATAGGGTTATATGATAGAGGAGAGAAGCTGAGCTGTGTGATATATAGGGTTATATGATAGAGGAGAGAAGCTGAGCTGTGTGATATATAGGGGTATATAGGATAGAAGAGAGAAGCTGAGCTGTGTGATATATAGGGTTATATAGGATAGAAGAGAGAAGCTGAGCTGTGTGATATATAGGGTTATATAGGATAGAAGAGAGAAGCTGAGCCGTGTGATATATAGGAGTATATGATAGAGGAGAGAAGATGAGCCGTGTGATATATAGGGGTATATGATAGAGGAGAGAAGCTGAGCTGTGTGATATATAGGGGTATATAGGATAGAAGAGAGAAGCTGAGCTGTGTGATATATAGGGTTATATAGGATAGAAGAGAGAAGCTGAGCTGTGTGATATATAGGGTTATATAGGATAGAAGAGAGAAGATGAGCCGTGTGATATATAGGGGTATATGATAGAGGAGAGAAGCTGAGCTGTGTGATATATAGGGGTATAGGATAGAGGAGAGAAGATGAACTGTGTGATATATAGGGTTATAGGATAGAGGAGAGAAGCTGAGCTGTGTGATATATAGGGTTATAGGATAGAGGAGAGAAGCTGAGCTGTGTGATATATAGGGGTATATGATAGAGGAGAGAAGCTGAGCTGTGTGATATATAGGGGTATATGATAGAGGAGAGAAGCTGAGCTGTGTGATATATAGGGTTATATAGGATAGAAGAGAGAAGCTGAGCTGTGTGATATATAGGGGTATATGATAGAGGAGAGAAGCTGAGCTGTGTGATATATAGGGTTATAGGATAGAGGAGAGAAGCTGAGCTGTGTGATATATAGGGTTATATGATAGAGGAGAGAAGCTGAGCTGTGTGATATATAGGGGTATATGATAGAGGAGAGAAGCTGAGCTGTGTGATATATAGGGGTTATATGATAGAGGAGAGAAGCTGAGCTGTGTGATATATAGGGGTTATATGATAGAGGAGAGAAGCTGAGCTGTGTGATATATAGGGTTATATAGGATAGAGGAGAGAAGCTGAGCTGTGTGATATATAGGGTTATATAGGATAGAAGAGAGAAGATGAGCCGTGTGATATATAGGGGTATATGATAGAGGAGAGAAGCTGAGCTGTGTGATATATAGGGGTATAGGATAGAGGAGAGAAGATGAACTGTGTGATATATAGGGTTATAGGATAGAGGAGAGAAGCTGAGCTGTGTGATATATAGGGTTATAGGATAGAGGAGAGAAGCTGAGCTGTGTGATATATAGGGGTATATGATAGAGGAGAGAAGCTGAGCTGTGTGATATATAGGGTTATATAGGATAGAAGAGAGAAGCTGAGCTGTGTGATATATAGGGGTATAGGATAGAGGAGAGAAGCTGAGCTGTGTGATATATAGGGGTATATGATAGAGGAGAGAAGCTGAGCTGTGTGATATATAGGGTTATATAGGATAGAAGAGAGAAGCTGAGCTGTGTGATATATAGGGGTATATGATAGAGGAGAGAAGCTGAGCTGTGTGATATATAGGGTTATAGGATAGAGGAGAGAAGCTGAGCTGTGTGATATATAGGGTTATATGATAGAGGAGAGAAGCTGAGCTGTGTGATATATAGGGGTATATGATAGAGGAGAGAAGCTGAGCTGTGTGATATATAGGGTTATATGATAGAGGAGAGAAGCTGAGCTGTGTGATATATAGGGTTATAGGATAGAGGAGAGAAGCTGAGCTGTGTGATATATAGGGTTATAGGATAGAGGAGAGGAGCTGAGCTGTGTGATATATAGGGGTATAGGATAGAGGAGAGAAGCTGAGCTGTGTGATATATAGGGGTATAGGATAGAGGAGAGAAGCTGAGCTGTGTGATATATAGGGGTATATGATAGAGGAGAGAAGCTGAGCTGTGTGATATATAGGGGTATATGATAGAGGAGAGAAGCTGAGCTGTGTGATATATAGGGTTATAGGATAGAGGAGAGAAGCTGAGCTGTGTGATATATAGGGTTATATGATAGAGGAGAGAAGCTGAGCTGTGTGATATATAGGGGTATATGATAGAGGAGAGAAGCTGAGCTGTGTGATATATAGGGTTATATGATAGAGGAGAGAAGCTGAGCTGTGTGATATATAGGGTTATAGGATAGAGGAGAGAAGCTGAGCTGTGTGATATATAGGGTTATAGGATAGAGGAGAGGAGCTGAGCTGTGTGATATATAGGGGTATAGGATAGAGGAGAGAAGCTGAGCTGTGTGATATATAGGGGTATAGGATAGAGGAGAGAAGCTGAGCTGTGTGATATATAGGGGTATAGGATAGAGGAGAGAAGCTGAGCTGTGTGATATATAGGGGTTATATGATTGAGAATACAAGCCCTGACTCCTATCAGACACTTTCTTTCTCTCATCAGGATTTACATCTGCTCTACATCATATAATCCTATCCATGGCGAGGTGACGGGAGACTTATGTCCTTCCCTAGGATTGACCTGTCGCTGTTGTGTATATTTATTTGTGTGTTTTGCGTCTTATCCTGCACTTTCTGGTATATTGCGATGGCTTATTGGCAGTTACTACCCAGTCATTGTGTCTACCTGTCTCCTGTTTTCTGGATCCGGAGATCTAGCTGCCTTGTCCTTACACCAGGAGAGGAGAACATGGCCTGGAGGACACTTAGATGTGATATTTGGATGGGTCATAGGCTCAGAATGGGCCAATAAATTTAAGACGTGATACTGAGCTGTGCCTGGCTGGTATATCCTTTGTGCTGAGAGGGACCAGTGGGGGATCTGGGCAGCACCGAAATGGGAATAGCAGGGGATCCGCAAAGGGAACATTGCTTGTTTGGTTTTTTAACCAGTTCTAAGCCCTGAACTATCCTCTGGGAATAATCCTCTAGCACCCCTAGTGGTGACTACTGGTAGTCAGAATTTTATCACTTAATTGTATGGCTGCTATAAGGAATTGGGGCTGCGTATCAGATGGTCCCCTTAAAGATATATTAGGAGATTGATCAGCGCAGACGTTTAAAGAAGCACCCCTGTCTGTGTGATATAATGTTCATTGTAAAGTTATGTGCTCCTCTCCGAAGCCCTGAGCTCCTCTCTTCTCTCCTGCACACAGTGGGGTCAATTTATTGAGACTGGCACTTGTTAATAAAGTCCCCGAATAGCTGAGGGGCACCTGAATGACTAAGAGCCTCCAACCTCTGGAATCTGACATACATTTGCTCTGTAACGCATGGCAATTTTCCGTAGGGGGCAGAAGGAGGATTGTGTTTTGTGGTTGTGTATAAGGGCCAAAGACGTGCCACGGTAATGCTAGTTGACTGTCATCGATGGGTTAATAAATTTCCAGGTCCGACTCTGATCAAGGCTATAATAGACTGTGTGCATCAGAGAAGCCAGGAGGAGGTCAGCGCACCAGTGGGGAGCACATAACTCCACACTAAAGCTGTATATATACAGTATATCATTCAATAACATTATGCCGTGCACAAGATTATTTGTCAAGTCCAATCTGACCGAGTCTGTAGTACAACGTGACTGGGAGATAAGACTGCAGTGTCAACACGTAATCTCCAATAAAATCCCAAGCAGAAAGTAATAGATGAGCCTTCCGTAAGGTGTTAAAACCTGCGCTGCTTAGAGTGAATTTTGCTTTTATTAACTCAATAAATTGCATTTTAAATCTTGGTGGGTCCTGGAGAAGCTGTCATAATTCTGCTTATTACTACAGTGCAGTAAATGAAGTGATGTACAGTGCGCCGCGCACATAAAAGCATAAGCAGAGTGTAATTATATAGACCGATATTTTATTACATATACAAAGCCCTTAAGGGAAATTGAAGTGCGCATCTATTAGGCAGGAACGCTAACAATATTTATAATGGAACCGACTTAAAAGAGAATCGAGATCACAGGCATTGTAGTAAATAGATTGCGCAGGATGGCGTGCTCAGAAATTTGGCGTAAATTATTAATATGTAATTACTAGCGTTTTCTTATCAAAGAAGTCTCACTTCAGCGTGTGACAGGCGGAGAGGAAGGAGGCCTATAAGATATGCACAGCCTCAAACAAAGGCAAACAGAACGACAGACAGTGAGATTTACAGAAGCAAACACCGAGACAGATAAACAACACTTATGTCTCCGCTCCGACTTCTAAGGGATTGAGAATTAATGGGTTGATTTGTAGGGAGCTCCCGGCACCGTGTGGGGTAGATACTGTACTGGTGAGGGGTAAGCCAAGAATGTGCCCCCCCCCCCCCCGGGTAAAGATTCATCCACTAAGCAGGGGCGGGACAAGAAGGTGCAAAATAGTCAGACAATTGTTCATCTCATATATATATATATATATATATATATATATATATATATATATATATATATATTAGTATATTTGTATATAAGTATTAGTATATATATAAAAGAATGTATACGGCGCCTTGCAAAAGTAAAAAGTATTCACACCCCTTGAACGTTTCCACATTTTTTCACAACCCCAAACTTAAATATACTTTATTGAGATTTTACATGATAGACCAACACAAAGCAGCCGATAATTGTGACGTGGAAGGAAAATGATACAAGGTTTAATCCAATAAAAATATGAAAAATGTGGCGTGTGTTCTTTTTCTTCTTCTTCTTCCTCCTCCTCCTCCTCTTCTTCTTCTTCTTCCTCTTCTTCTTCTCCTTCTTCCTCCTCTTCTTCTCCTTCTCCTTCTTCTTCTTCTCCTTCTTTTTCCTCCTCTTCCTCCCCTTCTTCTTCTTCCTCCTCCTTTTCTTCATCTTCTTCTTCTTCCTCCTCCTCTTCCTCTTCTTCTTCTTCCTCCTCTTCCTCCTCCTCCTCTTCTTCTTCTTCTTCTTCTTCCTCCTCTTTCTCTTCTTCTTCTTCTTCTTCTTCCTCCTCATCTTTCTCCTCTTCCTCTTCTTCTTCTTCTTCCTCCTCTTTCTCCTCTTCTTCTTCCCCCTCATCTTTCTCCTCTTACTCTTCTTCTTCCTCCTCCTCTTCTCCTTCTTTTTACTCCTCTTCCTCCCTTCTTCTTCTTCCTCCTCCTCCTCCTCTTCTTCTTCCTCCTCTTTCTCCTCCTCTTCTTCTTCTTCTTCTTCTTCTTCTTCCTCCTCTTTCTCCTCCTCTTCTTCTTCTTCTTCTTCTTCTTCTTCTTCCTCCTCATCTTTCTCCACTTCCTCCTCTTCTTCTTATTATTATTCTTTTTCTCCTCCTCCTCCTCCTCCTCCTCTCCTTCCCTCCTCCTCCTCCTCCTCTTCTTCTTCTTCTTCTTCTTCTTCATCACCTTTTCCCCGCAGATACTCGATGGGATTTGGGTCTGGTCTGTGTCATTGCTGGAATCTCCTTCCCAGTCTTTTGCCGCCTCTGACAGGTTTTCTTCCAGGATTGTCCTGTATTTAGTTTCCTCCATCTTCCCATCACCTCTGAGCAGCTTCCCTGTCGCCGTCCCGTCTTCCTGCATTGTATTTAGAAATTGCTTAAACTGCAATCCCGTAATAACCTGAATGCAACTTCAGAAAGCGAGCCTGGATTGTATAAAGCTGTTACATCAGTCGTTGCGGCCACATTGAAGAGCCAAAACTTTAGGTTTCATGAATTGAATCCCAATATTTTTATTCATCTTTTAAGTTGTTCATTTTTCTTTGCTTTCATTTCAAAGTACGTTGGAGACATTAAACTGTGTACATATACCAATAAAGCTGGAAAATTCAGGTTCTATGTATTAATGTACTGTATATGTAATTATGTATATGTATAAGTATGTATAAGTAATATATATTTCTGTGCATTAGTATATACAGTATACACAATGTACATTATATACAGTATTAACATATAGGTATTGGTATTAGTTTCTATGTATCAGTATGTTTGGAATCCTTTATAAGGTAAGTAATGAATCCAAGGATACAGTTGTTTCTCCTTTGGAGAGGGAGGTTAGAAGTTGCTAATCTTGGCTTGTGTTCTATGTATTCTATTCTTCTGGGTATGTTCTTTCTGTGTATTATGAATATCCTTGAATCCCAACCTGTGTCTACATCAATATAATCAGCACACAAGAAACAAAATGCCTGTTGGCAAGGTTACACAAAATGTTAGTCTTAAAATATAAAGCTAGTATACAAGGCTCAGTAAAAAGAGGCCACTATGCAAACGGCGAAGCTCTCAAGGATCCGGACTTAACAAGGATTCGCTCAGGTATCGGAGACGAGAAATCACTAAAATAACAAGTTAAAAATACTAATAAGTTATTGTTATAACGACGGATCAGACGTCACGTGTGCAAAGAATTACACGGACGGCAAAGAGGAGTAAAATTCTGCCAGGACTCCTAAAAGAGATAGTAAGAGTCCTGCTCACCCCGCCCACACACAGTGATTGACAGCCTTCTCTCTCACACACCGATGCAGGCAGAGCTGTCAATCACCGTGTGGGTGGAGTTACCAGGACTCTTACAGTCTCTCCTAGGAGTCCTGGCAGGATTTACTCAGCAATCATGCTCCATATCATATCATCTTAGGTTATATCACATCTTCTGTCATATCAGGTAGTCCAGCAGACATCTTGTGACAGGGTTAAAAAATAATTGGTCACATGGTCTAAACAATTCACACAGGCCTAATGGAACAAATAAATTGCGCGTATGTCAAATAGCAAAAAATAACAAAGATAATGGATGTTTGCAGCGTAGTAGCGCCTGTGTCACAGTGTCAAGGTGACCTGCACGGCCCGGGAGGGAACGTCTCCTCGGGAAATGTGAAAATGTCTATGGTATTACTGAATGAACAGAAGACAGATCCGAGCTGAAGCCTTGACCAATGCAGACATGGTATAGTATTTAGGACCGTGCATTAACCCCTTCCCGCCAAGGGAATTTTTTGATCTCCGTTTTTTACTTCCCCACCTAATACGGTATGTATAGTGAATTGGGTTGAGCCGATCTCGAGATTTCAGGATCGATTTTAAAATCCGATTTCCGATCATTTTCCAGCTGATCGCTATCGTGAAATTTGCTCGATCGCCGATCGGAATCTGATCTTTTCCAATCCCAATCGCTCAACCCTAGTCAATGCTTCTCTATAGGAAAAGTCACTTTTAGGGTTGAGCCGATCTTGAGATAACCTCCGATCTTGATCCCGCTGGAAAAGATCAGGAATTCCAATCGGGATTGTGCAAATTTACTCCGATCTTTTCCAATCCCGATTGCTCAACCCTAATAGTGAAGCCATGCCAAATAAGCTCGAGTCATTGACTCCAAAAGTAGATCCACATGGGTTTGGTCTCTGCTGGATTTTTGGCCCCATTGTTATGTTACGCTTGGGCCCACTGGAGAATTCTGTAGGTCTCCGGTGGGCCAGTCATCATATGGACAGAGGTCATCCTGATATAGAAAGCATCTATTTCATAAAATCAAATTATACTATCAAAAATATCCACATGGGAAAGGAACGATGGGACAATGGACATCCAACCACCATGATGGCAGCACCGTTCCCTACCTCTATGAAAAGTTGGATAGACATCTGGACTTTTGCCTAATTTGACCCCCAGTCCACTCAGATCTCCCAGTATTGTGTCCCACAAAGACAGATCTTCCCCAATCTTCCATAGTTGTCCAGTCACTCCTGGACATTTAGAATGAAATGCTTTAATACCCTTTGAAATCCCTCCATGAACTTGTCTCAACTTTTAGACAATTAACTTTTAAGAGTCCTGTGGGGACACGAAGCTTCTTACTTCATATGAATAATTTACGACAAATGTAGTTGTGTTGTATGAAATATCAATACCTGTCCTAGAGAATTTCTCCTTATTCTAAATTATTGCGCACTATGTTTCTCACAGCTGAGAAATGAGAACAGGAGGAAACACAAAATTAAAAAAAAAGGCGTATGGCCGCCGGACACCGAAGATTGCGGAGCGTGATGTATTATTTATCGCTGGTAAACTTTAGTAATTAAACCCAGGCTGGTAAAGATTTACTCCTGATCTCCATAGCGTACAATCTAAGTAAGATATAGGAGTATATAGCTTATACTCTGTCCACATTGGGGGCCTTTCCAAATTCTTTAGGATCAGTGGCGTAACTACTGCGGAAGCAGCGGAGGCGGCTGCCACAGGGCCCGGGACATTAGGGGGACCGGTGATAGCTGCTACCGCCGCGTTTTTTTTCTTTTTTCTTAATAGGCCGTTACCAGTTATTCCAGCCGGTAACGGGCCCTATTTACTTACCGATCCTGGCTGCGCCGGGAACGGTAAGTGACACTGCGGGACCCACAAACACTATCATTATACTCAGGGGGCTTTTCAGAACCCTGAGTATAATGATTGGAGGCCTGGGAGAGGTAACAAACATAAAAAAAACTGTGTTACTTACTTCTCCAGGCTCCTGGGAAGGCTTCGGCCTAGTTGTCTGACGTCTCTGACGTCACATGAACCCAGCCTGCGTCCCGGGTCATGTGACGTCCGACGTCATTGAAGAAGGCTGACAGCGGAGGACTGCAGCAGAGCCGGGGGACAGATAACAATGGTTTTTTTTAATGTTTTTATTCCCCTGGGTCTCCAATTATTATACTCTTGGGTCTGAAAAGATATATAGAGTATAATAATTGTTTATGGGTGTCCACAGAGGGACATAATACTGAGTGCAGGGGCCACTATGGGGTATAATACTGAGTGCAGGGGCCACAATGGGGTATAATACTGAGTGCAGGGGCCACAATGGGGTATAATACTGAGTGCAGAGATATCCACCTCTGGTAACCTTGTAACGTCCATCTGAATGGTATGTTCCATTTTATGAATTACTTAGACATTCTCCTCTTCCGAGCAAGAATATCATACGGTGACATAAGGAGGCGCCATATGGTGACACCTCGAAGAAGCTCAATGGTATAAACCCGTAGCTCTATGTCAGGGTATAGGGTCTATGCAATGGACTCCACCATGTACATACATGTACAACAACCCTACGGCCACCCCCACAGCTGCTTTTATTCCATTTATCCGATTTTATTCCTAGATCTCGTCTACCATATCAGAAGTGGTGACTAAGCTCATATCGTACATGACTCTGTGGAATTATCCCATGACTGATTTTGATTGACAATGAGAAGCCACAATCGGGATACATCTGTATTAGCAGTAATAGCTTAATATGGTTCATTTTCTGAAAAAATACCAAAAGAGAAGTCATTCACATTTTCCTAGTGTAACGGTGCAGACAGGTTATATGCTCCCCGAGGAGCTGTCAAAGTGCCGGAGCGCTGAAAAGTAAAAATACCGTAATAAGCGTTACTATATACAAACTATAATATGTATAATCCAGGATCTGAGCAGGCTAACAAAGCACCAGGGGGGGAGATTTACTAATCCGACAGAATCCTGGTGTAATTTGCACCAAATACATTTTGTTACAATTTATAAAGTGTTATAGACACTTTTTAGACACTTTACAGGAAGGGGGCAAGACTTACATTGGGACTCCATGTGCCAAAAAACATTTGGTGCTTTGTTTGGTGTAAACTAAGCCAACTAATAGGAGGTGTAAGATGAGACAAGACAGTCTAATATGTGCCAGATGTATCAACAGAATGAGACAGTTTGATACATTTGCACAGTTTAAGACTGTCTGGTGTAACTTTGTATAACTTTTAGACAGTGATCTTTCTCCAACTCCCCATTCATCCTGAGCACAGCCAAGCTGAATAAGGGGAGGACTGGTGGTGGTTGTTGCTTCGATGGGAGTGTCAGAGGTATCTGAGTGCTGTAGTTCGGCAGTAGTGTTGGATTCTCTGTCATTTGGATCCATCGAGGAACCTGAACAATGGAGAGCCGGCTCGCTACAATAGGTCATCAATATTACAAACCTTTAACACAGACCCCTTAGTAGAGGCCATGCCATGACTGCTGGAGGAAATCCTGCCCATCTTGGCACTCGCTGCTCTATATACTGGTACAGATTTCTTATTTGGCTCCAGAAACTTGAACATTTGCATCTGGTTCTTTTTATTTCCAGTGCATTGACACTGGCCAATCTACCGCCATTGTCCGAAATAATAGGAGAGCAGTCCAAATCCATCAATTCCAGGCTTTCACACCAAAACAAGGCGCACATGTGTTTGACATTGGCAAGAGGTTGGGATGCAGCGAGCATGCTCAGGTTCCCGGTGATGGCCCGGCGCGATCAGGCCAGTTAGCTCTCACCTGAACCTTTATCCGATGTAGAGAACTATAGCTTACCTTATTGCAAGAACCTACACCGGGTGCATTGTGTATATGTCAGATCACCGATATCTCCTGAATTCAGAAATATGTCCTATCTCGCCACTATCTGGGACTGTTTGTAACCTGAATTTGTATATATTTTTCTCTTTATTCAGATCATAAGACATATATATAGATATTACACCTTATGCTGCTTATGTGCATATTGGTCAATGGTTTATATCAATTGATTATTGGTCAATGATTGGTCATTGATTGTTTACATCCATTGATTATTATTTGCCTTAGTCTTCATAGCCCTGGGATACGGCAGTAGCACTGCCTATGGACCCTGTATATTCAGTCTGTAGATTTATTTGGGAAAGTGCACTTTTATTACACTGCTGCACTGGTCGTATTTATTGCACAATTTGCACTATTGTATTTTTAGCTTTTGATGATTCCTTGTAGATAGCGTATCTCTCTCCCACCTTCCTTTTTCCATCTTTGGTGGATTCTCATATATTTTGTATATGCATATAATGAGTAGAATTAAAAGCTACATGTTTTTTTCTTCCTTATTTTTTTCCAAAAACAGTGCCACCCCTGTCCACAGGTTGTATGTGGTATTACAACTCAGCCCAAGTTACTCTAATAGAGCTGAGCTACATCATGGACACATAGGGAGCTGTTTTTGGATGAATATTTTTCTAAATCTGTAAACCCCTGTAACTTTGAGCATGTACGATCCTACATATACATGGTACAGGCGGAGTCACACGAGATTCCCAGAAAACAAGTAGGATACATGTTGCTTCTAAGGGGCAGCCTATGCGCACAGATCCTTCGGTAAAGTCCATAGATTGTCTCCCTGGTGGACAAATATCTTCAACATTAAGAAAATCAGGTTCTTATGTTGGAATAGAAAGCAAGCAGGTCAGGAAGAACAGATGCAGATGGCATACAAATGATCTGTACACAGGCACACAGACGCTGCTGCGGAGGATACAGCACTACAGATGTTCTTCCTGAGAAGAGGTTTAATTAAGAAACGTGACTGGCACTTCCATACCACCTTGCCAGTGGAGATACGCGGAGCCCTGCGAGCTGCTGAGCAAAGCACTAAATATCTGCCCTGCAAACCGGCTAATAATTACATTTACAAGCATCTGTTTATGTGCTCGGCCTCTATCCTATGGCTTAATAATGAGGCCCCTAAAACCAGGGCTCCCGACCGATAACCCTATAAATGCCAGACTGGAGCTGCTGAGATGGACTTTATTAACTAGCAGGGATATATAGGCTGAGTAACACAAGTCTCCAGGGACCTTACCCAAGAAGTGGTGCAAATTTATAGGAAAATAATGAGGTTTTTGAATCCCTATTATATCCCCTCTCAATGGTCCACTGTTATAATAAAGAGGACTGGGTCTGAAAAGCCCAAGACGTACTGATCGGCGCCGTCACGCTGAGCATTGTGGTGTTTTGTTTATCCAAATCTGTTCAGCCATTCCAAAGATATAAGGCTTGTTAGAGTCGATACAATGTAGCCAAGTCCACAACATAAAGCCCTGCATAGAAAGATCACAGTGTTACCACCTACTTGGCCAGTAGACCCAATAAAGGGCTTGTATCTTTGGAATGGCTGAACTGTTTCTGTTTAGGAATCCACATTCCTAAACCCTTGACCGAATTACAGGGACCGCAGGGGCGTTTGTCACACCCCAGGACTACTGAAGCCTAAGAAGGACCAATATTGTAGTTGCAGATTTTCGAGTGAAGTCAAGGAGTTTCAGGATCGCCTCTGCCCCTGGAGCATACAAAGGGTTACTGAAACCTAGCAATCCCCGTTGCAATTACAGAGGAACATTGTGCGGTGCCCCGGAGCCTCGCACAGCTCTGTAGATACCTCGCAAGCTCTGTTTTGCTGCTCTGGTAAAATTAAGAGCAGAAAACTAATAAGAGGCTAATGAGAATATATTACAGCGGGGAGTCAGCAAATTAAAACCTGAATTCAGAGAGAAGTCGTGAATCACATCTGGATTGAGATTGTGCCCGAGCAAAAAACATCTCATGTAATAGAATATGTGGCTGGATGAGAATATCAACCGCCACGCCGGACCAGAGTCTGCAATAGAGGATTCTGCTTAATGAAGGATATTTTCGCTATATGGCGATATCGTCGCTGCTTACTCTATGGAGTCTCCCAGATGGGCCAATCCAACCCGCGAGAACCACTCATTAATATAACGGGTAATGACGGCCATCTGTGCACAGGTTCAGTCCGGAGTCTTCTGCTACAGGACGAGTTTATGGCCATCATTAGGTATTCATGGTCTGTGCTCCCCTATGGCAGGCGATGGCACCCTCCGAATCACCGAGAGGGCGATAAAATGTTCCAGAGAGAGTCAGCAACGACCAAAAGCAGCGACTGCAAAAAGATCACAAAAACATTGAGGTGTCAGCGCCGACAAAACCATCAACGCTCTGTAATAGACAGTAACATGGAAAGTAGTGGTGTAAGCGTAGATAGATAGATAGATAGATAGATAGATAGATAGATAGATGATAGATAGATAGATATGGGATAGATAGATAGATAGGAGATAGATAGATAGATAGATAGATAGATAGATAGATAGATAGATAGATAGATAGATAGATAGGAGATAGATAGATAGGAGATAGATAGATAGATAGATAGATAGATAGATAGATAGGAGATAGATAGATAGATATGGGATAGATAGATAGATAGATAGATAGATAGATAGATAGATAGGAGATAGATAGATAGATAGATAGATAGATAGATAGATACATAGATAGGAGATAGATAGATAGATATGGGATAGATAGATAGATAGATAGATAGATAGATAGATAGGAGATAGATAGATAGATAGATAGATAGATAGATAGATACATAGGAGATAGATAGATAGATAGATAGATAGATAGATAGAAGATAGATAGATAGATAGATAGATAGATGATAGATAGATAGATAGATAGATAGATAGATAGATGATAGATAGATAGATAGATAGATAGATAGATGATAGATAGATAGATAGATAGATAGATAGATAGGAGATAGATAGATAGATAGATAGATAGATGATAGATAGATAGATAGATAGATAGATAGATGATAGATAGATAGATAGATAGATAGATAGAAGATAGATAGATAGATAGATAGATAGATAGATAGATAGATAGGAGATAGATAGATGATAGATAGATAGATGATAGATAGATAGATAGATAGATAGATAGATAGATAGATAGGAGATAGATAGATAGATAGATAGATGATAGATAGATAGATAGATAGATAGATAGATGATAGATAGATAGATAGATAGATAGATAGATAGATAGATAGATAGATAGATAGGAGATAGATAGATAGATAGATAGATGATAGATAGATAGATAGATAGATAGATAGGAGATAGATAGATAGATAGAAGATAGATAGATAGATAGATAGATAGATAGATGATAGATAGATAGATAGATAGAAGATAGATAGATAGATAGATAGATAGATAGATAGATAGAAGATAGATAGATAGATAGATAGATAGATAGATAGATAGATGATAGATAGATAGATAGATAGATAGATAGATAGATAGATAGATAGGAGATAGATATCAACAGAACTTCTTGTAGACATGTAATATTCCTATAATATACAGTGGGGATGTTATAGGGCCGTCCTATAGGGCGCTCGGACGTGTGTGCTGAGTATTGATCACTATTCTTATCTATGGCTTTATTAATATGAATCAGATATGTCTTACAATATGTACAATCAATGAGTCTGTGGGCTGTCGCCTGATCCGATGTATTAGTAATAGATAGACATAGAGCCGGTCAGTTAATAAAACAGCGCCATAATCTTGATGTGTGAATTACACCGGGCTACCAGGGACAGTAATATGGAAATATCCAGACATGGCCACCAAGATTATCCCAAAGTGACAAAAAATCTGCATCAGACATGTTTTCTGTATTCCAGGCCGTCTCTCTTCAGGACATGACTATATTATCTTTGTATCCTCCTCTAAATGGTCTTTTTTTGGTCGCTTTTTGGTCTCTTTTGGCGTCCTGGGTGCCAAATGTCCACTAAGGCCCAATCACAGGAGTCAGAAGTCCCCCTTGGTCTATGACGTTACCCAGGAGGCCAGAAGACAACTGAAGAGGACCACCAGGGAACACCAGATCTGTCAGAAGGTCCAGAAGACGTGAGGATGGTGACTATCAGTGTCTGTTGTGTTTCCGCACCAGTTATCACACTTGGGGGTACAATAGGGATTCATGCAAACCCTAAAACTTTTAGTGGGGTCCATCATGTACCCATGCGGGACTTTTTGCTCCAAAGATTTTAGGCAGCACGCTACGGAGACTCCAACACAGATGTGAACCTTGCCTAAGTCTTCCGTGCTATTGCAATACTACAATCGCCAGCATGGCCCCGGCAGACCCAGGGGGTGGAACAGCAGAACATTCAGATGATTTACCAGCTAACAAACTCATCTTTGCTACATCTTTATTTGCGATACTAGTAAAATCCCACACCATGCATTGCTGAATCTTCTCCCCGCCTGCAGTTTTTGCCTCGCGTTTCCACCATTACACATATTGTACACGCTACGCTTTATAAATGATACTTCAAGCCAGCCAATAAACCACAGAAAATAATCTATTCCGGTCCCCGGATCTGCAGCCAGCAATGTGTACAATTAAGCTGAAGTGGTTTTCCATGCAGGTTTGTTACAACAGCACCGCGGGGCGTCCTCCCGGGCCGTACCAGAGAACCTTCTGTGAGATAATATCACTCCAGCCTGTATTATTGAATGGGGCTCATTCATCACGCAGTCTCCGATAATTTACCACCTGATGTACTATAGAAGCCATGGAATAATAACTACAGATTGATATCGCCTCGTGGGGACTGGGAAAATAACCCAGTTTGATTAATATGTCTCCGCCTGGGTTTACTGAGCAGATCCCGTGGCGTTGTTTGTCAGTGATACTTAACCTCCGTGACCTTTCGATAACAGGGGGTCAATTGTAACATCGGGATCCTTAGATGATGAATGGATGCGCCCGACTGATAATCCATTCATTTACTGATTCCAGGCAACCATAGACCAAGCATTGAGTATTGCATAGGCCAATATAGAGGGCGTGGGTTTAGAAGGTACAGCCATCACTTACCAGGACCCTCAGGTCACCCCCCAGCTATATTACAGTTCATTCTCAATGTGGAAGAATCCCTTTAAGAGAGTTTCCATAGAAAGATCAGTCTATTCTATGACTATAAAGCCTTCGTTCCTGGTGTCCTATCAGTTCTGCGGTTTATAATCACATCATGGCTGCAGCACATTTTACATTCGTCTCATACTGACAAGTCTGTCCCTTCCCTATCCATTATAACTAATACTGGTTTGTTTACATCTAATTCTACTAGGGGTAATTGTACAATAGCAAACAAGTAGCTAAAGTGAGTGTAATATAGAATATCCAGGGATACTGAACTGCAAATATAGGGCAAATACATGCAGGCATGAGGCAGCTAAAAAATATTCCGAACAGAGGAAAAGCTACTGCTGTCTGTGAATAATACACAATGTGTAATCAAAAACGTAGATACAAGTACATAGAAGACTTTCTTGTAAGTGTGAGATATGCAGAATGTTCAGTCCAGTGCACAGAGAAAGTCGTTTGCTGATGTGTGTGCAGGCTGTGAGGAGAATCAACCCCTCCCCTCTCCATTCACTGTGTGAAGACAGAACAGACCCTCCCTCTTCCACTCACTGTCTTGCAATTATGGACAGGACAGGATCTTGGGCGAGTTCTACACCCTCTTCACTGAATGTTGGGAACATCACTGTCCATTGTGTAGTAGCTGTGCCAGGTGTTGCATCCCAATCCCAGTTACTTGCCATGATATGACCCAGGAATGTGACATCACAGGACATAGAAGAAGTCACAGCACTTGTCTGAGGGCCCCTTCAATCATTACTGGGGTGCTGGGCGTGGGACCCCCAAGTAATCTAATACTGATGACCCATCCTAACCCTTTCCAAGAGGTCCTGCCACTTTCCTGACATGTCTATGTTAATAAATACTTGTGTTTTCCATGAAATAACAATTTTGGCATCATGTGATCGCTATTGATCCCAAGAATAGGGGTCTTGTGTCTCCCGACATGTCCATTGCCAGACTGCTGAAGATGACCGAGCGCTACGTTCAGCTATCTTCAGCAGTCCCATCCATGGCTCCATTCAAACAGAGGGACCTGAGACCCCTGCTCTTGTGACCAGCGGGGTCTCCACAATAAGACACAAATCCTCTAGACCGTTATTGACTTGCTTCAAGTTTATGAGCAAATTGATACAAATTGTTACAACTTTCTATACACTAATGTTTAATTGTAACACATCACCATTGGGGCAAAAGTTGCCCAAACTAGAGGCGAACTTTGAAGAATTTCCATTGATTTGTCCTTCTGTGATATGAAACAAGTCAGATAGTAAGTGGCGAGCGATGTGTTTCATAAAGGTGTCGCTTATTGAAGTTTTAATCTTTGACTACATTGGCTTTCCGAGCACACGTCTGATGACATTCACAATGTGCAAACAACTTCCCAGTGAAATGCCAGTTTAATGGCACCACCTTGTGAACAGCTCGGTGACACCTCACATCAGGGGAACGCTTCCAAGTTTGCCCGGACAAGTTCTTTCAGTTTATTTAAAGAGACGCTCGACTATAAAGTCATCGCGCGCAAAGTGTTTAATGAGGTGGATTGTTTGGCTAGAACCGGAAAGTCAATGGAGCTGAATATATGGCAGAATTATAATATTGTATAACACATTCACGGGCGGAATTGGGAAATAGTCCTCGATAAGTTCAAAGGGTTGGTCGGAATGAGAGAAATATGGCTGCTTTCTTCCAGACCTGTATCCATGGGTTGTGTCTGGTATTGTAGCTCAGTTCCATTGCAGTGACCAGAACTGAGCTGTAATACCAGACACCACCTGTGGACAGGAGTGGTGCTGTTTTTGAAAGAAAAGTGACCAATATTTCCAGACACTGTGTGTTACCGCTATTGTAACGGTCCACCTCTAGGCGGCGCTACAATTATGCCGCAAAGGGGAAAGAAGCAGGGAATACTGTCGGGGGGGGGGGGGGGGCACCTAAAAAAGTGAGTTGTATTTTAAGTGGGGGATAAAAAAAAGGGGGTTATATCCCATGGGGGGGGGCAAAAAAGGGGGTCAGGTACTGTGTTAGGGGACAGAAAGAGGTGGTTGTAAATTGTTTGGTGGGCAAAAGAAAGGGGGTGTTATACTACGAGGGCCAAATAAAGGGTTTTTATTCATCTGCCAATGGGGGGAAGCATGTCCTGATTAGGGAGACACCATCATGCAACCAAAGATAGGGGGTGCTCCTCTCTAGGGTTCGCCCCAGGCAGCAGAGAGGCTACATTCACCCCTGGATACATGGTCAGGATGACCCACCAGTCCTTTGATACAGCCATACAGTCCTTAAGGGCATTCCAAGTAGTCATGGAGGTGGCCCCATCAGTTACCAACAACCCTCCATGGATTACTATGGTCAGAGACAATCGCCATGTAGGAGCGTCCGCCGTCACTGGATGACGATTTCTAAGCTGACAATGTTGCACATCATAAATTCCCCTAATAAATTGAGATCATATTAACAGACACAACATATGCTGAAGGATTTGGCAACCAGATCGGAATCCTGCGGAGTGCGGCGATGGACTGTAAGTAATCCAAGCCGTGTATCTAATGATCCGCTCACCAGATGGGAATCCCGGGAAAGTCATCTCTAGTCTACACGTCTGATCACTAAACGGAACCTCATCCAGGACTCCCCGAGATGAAAGGGGGGCATTATACCTATATACGTTATAGAGGAGATGGAAGCTCCATGTACAATACTATCTATAGGCAGGATTGGGGAGAAGTGTCACTGCTGGGGCCCCCGATGATCATGAGAGTGAGGGTCCTTATGTGAATGGGGGGTATAGATGTGTAACCATTGACCTCTATAGGACTAATGTATAGATGATAAGTCAGGTCACCAGTGTCACGCGTAGCAGAGACCTTGGCATGGCACGGGGACCCACAGGCACAGGTTTGACCCCTGGCAATGGAATGGATTAAGACACAACACAATTCTAAAACCCCAAATTTGTCCAAATGCCCTATAAACAATCCAGACGTGTAACATTGTAGAGAGGAAAGTGTTTTATAACAGGGGGAAACAGTTAAAGTGGTGGAGGGGATGGTTTATACTGTGATATTTCGTCTTATGTGCCACCTGCTTCTCTCCCATAACAGTAACATCTCTGCAAATTACTGGATTTTAGCACCTTTGCCGCTCTCCCAGCAGTAAAACAAAAAAGTTATGAAGAGGTGGGAGGGAGTCGGAGGCCGAGGTAACACATTTTCTCTTTTACAGTCGAAGCAAATACTGAAATTTCTACAGTTTGGAATAAAAAAGAACAATCCAAGGTGAAGCGTCTATCACTGACATCCAATGGCCGGGGGTTGGGTTCTGTCACCGCGGGCCTCTCCGCCGCATATGCAGTAATATAACCGGACCGTGCCAGGATGAGATGGCGTTACATTGTGCTTCAGATACACAGAGATAGGAGGTATTCCCATCTCTGGCATCAATGACATGTCTACAAGATGAGGTCCCAACTATGGGAACAAAAGTCCCTCAACTCCTGGCGTGAGACTGTGAAAGAGGAAAGATGGCCGCCCAAGCGTGGCTTTCTCCATTCACTTGTCAAGTTTCTAGCTCTAGGTCCAACAGCTGAACCTCCGCCGAGTCTGCGGGGCCACCTCTCACATTACACCTGTCACTGGGTGGTGGATGGATGGACATTGGAAGTTCTCAAAATGGATATACCAATTCAATACGTCTCAGATGTTGGTAAACCGTCTGAACCATCTGAAAACACACACACACATAGTCAGTGTTGGACTGGCCCAACAGAGCACCAGAAGAAGCTTCAATGGGCCCAGGTTTTTGGACCACAATGATCGAGCAGAAGACACCCAAGTTTTACAGCTGCTCTGGGGTCCTATAGGTCTACAGACTTAGGGCAAGTTAACACTACCATAATTACAGTCCATTGCTCTCATCCATCAGAGTGATGGGTGCAGACACTGTATCCAATCCCATTGACTATAATGTAAAAAACATGGCGGCCACTTTCTTCTTCCATCAGGCTGTTTACTTTTGTAAGAGAATAAATCATCCAAGTATGACTATTTCTTACATGGGATGAATGCAGACGGACACCAGACAGGGCGGGCTCCATCTGTATCTGTCCTTTAATGTCCGTTGCTCTTACCCTGTGATGGATGAGAGCAATGGACATTAAATAACAGTAGTGAGAACACTGATCCATTCCTACACTTTATGTTTTCAGTATATCCTTCTCCAGCTCATCTCCCATCTATATACTGGATATACCAGCGCCAAAGTTTTGGGTAAAACATGACCCTGTATGCAGCAAGTACAAGAACATATCGTGAGGATTATACAACGGAGGAGTCCGCACAGTGCACCATGTGTATACGTCTCTGCAAAACAGCAAAGTGTCCATTCACATTACACTAAGTTGTCAATGACAATGGCAGCTGAAGTGAAGGAACCGTATAAAGAAATCCCAGCAATGGGTGACAAGTACAGCTCGGTGGATGGCCGGTGGCTAGTGGTGTGACTAGCCCAGGTAGGAGGCCAACCTGCGACTTGTATCTATGTTTGTAGCTCTGACATCCTTGTACCGATGGTGTAAACTTCCTCCAGCTCTATAGAAGGAAGAAGCTTCTGATTAATGGATCACTCAGTATGAACTCATTTGTCTCTCATGCCCTGAAAGTTGACAGTGAGAAAGCAATTTTGACCTTTACACCTCCGTTATCTCTGATTGATGGAAGGCAAATAGACCTCCAAGCCTCACCACGGGCTTCATCCTAAGTGCAGCTGGTGCTCGAGATGTCAATGCAGAATAACAAGTAAATAAGACAGAGCAAAAAAACACACAAGACTGCTAATATGGCACACGAGGATGACCCAGCTCTCAGGAGAAAGTCAAGGAGTCAGTTAACTCCTTCAAGAAGGGAAGTCAAGATTTTCAGAAGAAGCTCTAATTAATATATCATGATGACATGATATGAATCACGTAATGCACACCTAAGCCTGCGGAGACAAGGGATGACAAACTGTAGAACCAGGTCCATGTCAAGATGTCATGGTTGGCCCAATAAGTTCTACCCACCTTGTCGTCTATCCTTAAAGGTCTCCATACTCATTAGGTTAATGACGGACGCAACCATTTCAGGGAACCTCACCATCTAATCCCTATGTCCCGGCTCTCCACCAACACAAATATTGATGGAAAGAAGGTTGGGCATGTTGGATAGGCGGTCAAGAGCTTTATTGTCATCTTAATACCTTTCAATATTGACTGATACAAAGGTCCTGATTCTGTCGCCTCAACGTGACCTTGAACGTGTAAGATTGTCTGTCCATATTAGACAGCTGAACCCTCAACCAGCAGCTATCATGAGCATACGCACTCTATAGGCCGAGCATGCATGTCTCAGTAGTGAGAGGGGACCTCTGGTGGCTTATATTTGCTGAACCCAACTTGTCTTTCTCAATATTGGTCACAGGGAAAAACTGCAAGGCCAACAACCAATTTAGATGGTTGGCCAGTCCCAACAGAATCAGTGGGTTCGTCAACATTTAAGAAGTTTTCTGGGACTTTTAGATTGATGGCTAATCCTTAGGATAGGTCATCCATTGAGGACCAACACTGGGGACCTCCATGGATCAGCAGGTTGAAGCAATAGTGGCAATTCCTGAGCACTGCTTCCACTGGACTGGCCCTGTAATGCCATGTTCACCAGTCCAAGCAAGTGAATGGGCTTAGCTGCAATGGCGTCCATACCAAGCATGGCGTTGTACATTTTTACATTGGTTGGGTTTGGATATGGCCACTGTATAAATGTATGACGCCAAGCTTGGTAAGTACAGAAGAGTCTCTTCAAACATCCGTTTGGCCAGGGATTGGGTGTCAGACCCCAAACGATCCTTATCCTTACGGTAGGTCATCCTATAAAACCCTTTTATTATAACGTGCATAGTCAGCTTTACTCCTTGGAATAAAGTTATAAAGTAGCATGCACATCCTGTAAAGAGTCATAGGGGCGGTCCCGGTCTCCTCTGGAGTCAGGTAGTCCTGGCATCTGGTGCGGGCGCAGTGGCCTAGGCTCTGGAGAAGACTGGCACCCCATGACTCTTCCCAGATAGCATACCCTATAACGTTATAGATTCCTTTGTGCCCCAAGGACCATTTCAGAATCTTAAGACATCCATTACCATCCTGTATAACACTATGGCGGCGCTAAGAGGATCCCTTTAAAGCGGCCTCATAAGGCTTTGAAGCTTTAAAGCTCCGTCGCTGCTACTGCTGGCATTTTTAGTTAATGCATAGTGTGCTTAACAAATCCCAGCTGCCCCGGCCATTATTTTCAGCCGAGCTCGGGGACTAGACGCAGAGTTTCTGGAAACACTTAGAGTTCTCTTTTTATTGTGCTAAACTGTACTTCTTCATCATCCTAACTCAATTACAGGGAACTCTGGCAGTCTTCTTTATCAGGCGAACAAAACAGAGTCAATGCAAACCAAATCCCGAGCTCTACGCCTGCACCGTATCAAAAAGAGGGGAGCGCTCGTACTGCGAGCGAGACAAATTATCATAAGTGATGGTTTGCATTAAACACACATATTACTGGGAGACTCTACATGCTTCCGACCAGTGGAAATTCAATAATACGCAGAACAGACGGCATGAACGAAATGAAAATAATGACAAATAATCTAGGAGCGCCGCATCACGGCCGCGCCAAACCTAATAACACTTGGAATGTCGTTTTCTTATTTCTCGGTTTTTGGAAATGGGAACTTTTGCAGCAAAGGGAAAAAAAAAATGAAATTGGAGAAGTAAATCAGATTATTAGTCAACTGCATCAACGTCAGCTCAAGTGGGCGCCGGGGAGTTGTTTAATACAACACTTTATATCGGGGTCGGTTTTAAAAAATGGAATATTATAAGTGAGATGGAAAATGGAGGACGGGCTGATGTAGTGAAAGTGATACAATCCGGAGCCCAGAGTCTGCGCCTTACACCTAGGACTGGTGGGCGCAACGTGAATAGTCTTCCCATCTCGATTGAGAAATATTCCAATGTTGCATAAGTATTGGATCCTCCATTGGATCATATGGGGATCGATAAGCCAACCCATCATGGTTAGAAGAAGTTAATGATGGAGAGTTTGGATCAGAGGCTGGAGGATGGAGAATAGAAGACGGAGGATAGAAGCTGGAGGATGGAGGATAGAGGCTGGAGGATGGAGAATAGAAGACGGAGGATGGAGGATGAAACAAAGTCTAATCTTCTCACTAGGATGGAGAAGACTAGACTTTGTGTCCTTTTCATTAGAATCTATTGGGATCAAAGGAATGTACCATCTACCGTGTTCCAACCTCAGTGGTATAGCCCACTTAAAGTCACACCAGGTTCAATACAATGAGCAGCATATAGTATGGACTATTAGGACACTGCACATAATACATGTAGATGAGAGAGACCTTCCAAATCATCTCCTATGGTGCGACCAAGGCACACAAGTTAAGAAGCCCATATACATTACATCTGTATCAGCCAAAGCCAACAAAGGTATGCAGTTTGGAGGACCATCGAATGTGTATGGGGACCTACTAACGCCCCTTCATTACACTTGGCCAAGCCGAGTGTGCATGTCCATGGGCATTGAGTGAGTCTTAGTGCTATTGAATCTATTACACACTATAGGTGCAGAACATATTTTCGGAGGGTCCACTAGAAGTGCCTCCATACTATACGCTTCATCTCCTTGGGCTTTTCTGCCACTTCTCCTTCACACGTTACATATCAGATATTTTGTTCTCCCTTCCGTCACCATTGAGGACATTCAGGAGATGACTTGTGGTTTGTATCTCTCTGAAGATCACTAAACACGAGGACGATACAATTCCTAAATCCGCTCATTGTATCCAGCATAGAAGACAGTAAAAAGAACTTGTCATCTCCAGCCCTTGTTAGCAGAGAGCCTTCATTCCTACAGATGCCTCCTAACTTATTCTGCCACTTATAAAGAACTCGGCTCATCAGTAACTCGTGAAGATAAATAATTCACTTGCTGCCGGCTTGTAAAATATTTTTAGACATAAGAAGATGTATAACTTCAAAAAGTGCACGTGACACCAGCGTGAGACACTATCCAGAGAAGGCTGTAAATACGCAGAGACACTCGCAAGGCTTCTAAGGCAGAGATCTTGATGAACTGTAAGAAATAGCTCATCTCAAGGAAGACAAGGATCTATATTTGGCATTATGTTTTTGCGGGTGACGTCATACGTGTGCACTGCGCCTTCAAAAAGGTTGTATATAGGAAACATGTCATGTATCTAGACAGGGAATCAGAATATAGAAGATAATGTGTGTTGCCTGTTGTGCAGCCTAGAATAGAGATTGTATATGTTATAATATATGGCCACGTGCGGGGATAGCCACTTACACTGTCAGGGATACAGATGAAATGCAAAAATTGATGAAGGATGCATGGATCAATGGGCAGATGATTGCATGGATCGATGGATGGATATAGGACTATGATGCAGAACACAAGATGGCTTCTTTCTACAAAAACAAGGGTGGTATACGGTACTTCAACCCAGTCCCATTCAATTGATGCATCCAGTAGACAAGATTGGTGCAACTTTGCAACACCAGATTTTAATGGCTGTCCTATGACACTGGCGTCATGCTATACGTGAATTGAGCCCTGTTTCTAAGAGTTTTGCAGCAGGACCAGCATTACAAGGGGTTAAGACTTCCGTCTCGCCAGCTTTTCTCCGCACAACAGTTGCTTACTCACTTCATGTAAGATCTTGGCACACCAAATGCTGTTTAGTGCGGTCGGTGAAGGCGCAGGCGATACATTTACTGCTCATTCTCTTACACCCAGGCTCCTCCTCTGCAGCTGCTTTAAGAAAACTAAACCGAAGGATTGTCTAGACCCATCCGGATGACGCTCAATCATGTCTAGTGATAAGTTCTACAACTATCCGACATACTTTGTGTTGTAATTCATCATCGTTCTCCGGCTCTCTGCTTTCTGTCAGTGACTGGAAATATCTGGGTGTTACAATTAGAGGTTGTAAACCATATAAATAGTCCTTGTTACCAGTGCACCGAGCAGTCCACCGCCCCATGGTGTGCAATATGGTGGCCCCATGGTTGCAACCGGTGCCAAAGTCTTCCATTAGCCTGGATAGTCCTCACAAAGCACCATGCCGAACCTCTTGGAGGTCACTTACTGGAGCTCCTGTGATGGCGTTTAGAAAACAAATTTTTATATAGGTGTTGTCGATGTTATATAATCCCCTTTAATTAGAACACACCCCTAACAAAACAACATCAAAGGGTGGGACCCCTAGCAATCATTGATCTCAATGAGAATCTGACAGCAAGTGCTCATTTTCCCTGCAGCACTCCCACAGGTCGGATGAAACATTACACCGTGTCCACTGAAAGCAAGGACAGGTGTGGCCCTCCAAAGCAAGAGACACAGTGGGGGGATTCCTCGGGACCCCGGCAGTGGTGTGAACATTTGGTCACTGTCGTATCCACTTCAATAGGCGGCCAACGTTTGCTCCCTACACTCCGCTGTGCTAATAATATAATAATATAATATTAAATATAAATATTCTAATGATATGCGATTACTCCTTTAAAACTCGAGATGAGTGAAAATTGTCCTGATAGTGGTAATGACAAAAATTTCAAAAATTTTCATAATCTAGCAAAAAGTTTTAAAGTTGTCACAGTGACATCTGGAGGCCGGAGGAAGGTACTGCAGTTTATCATAAAAAATGAGAAAGTAGCAAATAAAGGCATAGAATCTGTAATAACAAGCTAATGATACATTGTTTATCATCTCCTTAATGGATGGGACTTTAAGGGTAACAGATGCAGAAGAAGAATACTAAGGAAGCTTCACGGCACACGGAGGGTATCCGGGGCTGATGTCACTAAGCCTTCCTTTCCTTTGCTTTTTTGACCCTGTCGAAAACTTTCTGTTACCAGATAAACACTTCTCAAGGGTCAATTAAGATGTCTACGGATGATTAGAGTCTGCCACTGATGAAACTGAGATGCAATTAGCAAATTAAAAAAAAAATCTTTTGATTAGTACTCAGCATAATTCCTTCCAATTATTCAAAGTTCATGACTACGGGGGGTGAAACGTTTCCAGGAAAGTATATTTATATCTTTATTTCTCATCATCTCTCTGAATATTGTTAATCACTGGGATCTGAACGTGTTAAGTTAGCTCCGGGGCCATAGGAAAGGAAATAGCCGGACGGTGCCAATGCCCGGCCACCAGCCGAAACCAATGGCGCCATCGTGCTGCTGGTTATGATTGTAGATTTGCATGGCCATTGGGCACTCCAGATGGGTCATGTCTTAATTGCAACATTGTTTGGCCATAAAGTTGCAACTGATCATAGAAGAAGTGTCCTAATGCCTCTCTTTTTGAGTTACATGGATAGTGGGTGCCAATCTGCCCTCTATATTGGGCACTGGAAACTGCTATTGTGTTCCGATCCCTTGTTGGATTCTTGAAGTTCTTGATTCTTGACCCTGAATCTATATAGGTAACTAGCCTCTTAACTTCGTCTGCGTGTTGTTGTTGCCGATGATACGCTTATATTTAGCCTATTGCTGCTGTCCGTGATCCGCCTGTTCCCACTCTGCTACATCTGTGCATAGGCACAGCACATCCAGCTGTATCTACATTTCTGCTTATAGATTGCATACCCAGCTGTGCTACAGCTCTGCCTAAGCTCTGCTACATCTGGCAATTTGGATTACATGGGTTTTCTTATGTCAGTGTCTGAGCAGCTTCTGTGTTAGGAACGGTTGAACGGATGTTGCTGAAATTTGCCACAGTTCTTCCCCCTCCCCCATCAGAGCCTGAACACCACATTCCCCGTCTTACTCACACAAACTGTACACCCCATATACTCCTCTTGCCCACACACAGTCTGCATATTCTCTCCTGTCCTGACCTTCCATGAGACTCCATTTTCAGCAGCTTCCACACTGTCCAGTTGAATACTATATAGCTCTGCCCACAAAATAGCATGTAGCTCCACTCACACAATAGCGTGGTCCTATCCGAGAATGGCTCAAGGACCTTTGATGACATCATCAAGGGTTCTTGAGTCTAAGTAGGAACATAAATTCATTCCTAGTGGTCGTGAAGTCATGTGATTTCCCAGGATAAAAAAGTAGCCTATGTTTCAATCCAGAAGACAATCTATCTATGTGCCAGATTTCAGGCAAATCCGTTCAGTCGTTTTTGCATGATTGAGGAACAAACATCCAGTAGGATAGTAGGATGGGTGATCCTATGGCAAGCAAGAAAACACAGTCAATGTAAGGACACACATTCGTGTTTTGCCAAAAACAGGTGTGAATGCTACAGCTTGGGAATCTATAAGGGACACGTAGTATCTTTCTTTTCCTGTTATCACTGTTGGCCTTGGTTTCAAAAAATTGGGTCAACAAAACCTGAAGATGAGTCTTTATCGAAGGCCTATATAGAAATCAGCCCCTCTTTTCGCAGGACCGTGTCACAATGTATCTAATTAGGATGGAAGCAGAATGAAAATTTCCAATATTTTTTGTTACTTTTTTGGGGGGTTTTTTGCTGAAACACAATGTTAGGTAAACGTATGAGACCTCAGTTCCTAATAGAATGTTTATGACTGCCTATAGATATAGAGCACTATGGAGAAACCTGTAAACCCGGTAATCAGTATAATCTCTCGCCGCCTAAGGCAAACCCAAGATGATTGACAAGATGTCACTAAGTGAGGAGTAATATTTGCTTCCATGATGCCGAGTTTAGGGGCAGAAAATAAGAAAATGTCTTTCTAAATGTTAAGAGGAACAAATACAAAAAAAAGTGAAAAAAAAATTAATTAATTTTGAAAAAAATGGGTAAAACAATAATTGCCTCATATTTTACATAAGCAGTTGGATACATTGTCATGGCAGAGAATCTAACATGTATCTATTTTCAAGTTGATGGGTATCCGGTGAAGATACCACTTGACCCGCTTGGATATAGGGACTCTAAATAGGAGTCTTACACACAAAAATCCCCTTTTAGTCCGGTAGACTTGCCCCAGGTATGTATTGTAACGGGTGCCATGAAATATGAGGTGTCCTCAGCTTCTCTCCGAATGTTTTCAGATGTTCTTTAGTGAATCTAGAGGTAAAAAGGAGACGCCGAGCGGCCCATAGTGTAATATACTCAAGAGCGATGGTCAAATAGAAGAGAAATAATCTAGTCCTGGATCTTCTTGAATTCTCCTTTTTCCTTCTTCCTTTTTTGAGGGGTAACTTTTTTGTATTTCTTCAGATGTTCTTCAGCAGGGCTGGATTAAGGTTGGTTATGGACCCTGGGGAAAAAAGAAAGTTTGTTGAGTAGGTCTATCTCAGCTCTGGGATCCACCTGATTCCTGGGGCATATAGGAGAGGTTGATATTCATGAATGGAGGAGCCAAGAGTTGAAGGTTCTTCAGCACCTTCGAAGGACTGTGCCTGTGAATTAGGCTGAAATTGTAACAGATACATTGGAAGAACCAGCTTGGACTGTTGAGAGATGGAAGCTCTGAGACACTTGTTCTAGGTGTCCTCTGTATAATGTCACCTGCTCTGAGACACTTGTCCTAGGTGTCCTCTGTATAATGTCACCTGCTCTGAGATACTTGTCCTAGGTGTCCTCTGTATAATGTCACCTGCTCTGAGACACTTGTCCTAGGTGTCCTCTGTATAATGTCACCTGCTCTGAGACACTTGTCCTAGGTGTCCTCTGTATAATGTCACCTGCTCTGAGACACTTATTCTAGGTGTCCTCTGTATAATGTCACCTGCTCTGAGACACTTGTCCTAGGTGTCCTCTGTATAATGTCACCTGCTCTGAGACACTTATTCTAGGTGTCCTCTGTATAATGTCACCTGCTCTGAGACACTTGTCCTAGGTGTCCTCTGTATAATGTCACCTGCTCTGAGATACTTGTCCTAGGTGTCCTCTGTATAATGTCACCTGCTCTGAGACACTTATTCTAGGTGTCCTCTGTATAATGTCACCTGCTCTGAGACACTTGTCCTAGGTGTCCTCTGTATAATGTCACCTGCTCTGAGACACTTATTCTAGGTGTCCTCTGTATAATGTCACCTGCTCTGAGACACTTGTCCTAGGTGTCCTCTGTATAATGTCACCTGCTCTGAGACACTTATTCTAGGTGTCCTCTGTATAATGTCACCTGCTCTGAGATACTTGTCCTAGGTGTCCTCTGTATAATGTCACCTGCTCTGAGATACTTGTCCTAGGTGTCCTCTGTATAATGTCACCTGCTCTGAGAAACTTGTCCTAGGTGTCCTCTGTATAATGTCACCTGCTCTGAGACACTTGTTCTAGGTGTCCTCTGTATAATGTCACCTGCTCTGAGACACTTGTCCTAGGTGTCCTCTGTATAATGTCACCTGCTCTGAGATACTTGTCCTAGGTGTCCTCTGTATAATGTCACCTGCTCTGAGACACTTGTCCTAGGTGTCCTCTGTATAATGTCACCTGCTCTGAGATACTTGTCCTAGGTGTCCTCTGTATAATGTCACCTGCTCTGAGATACTTGTCCTAGGTGTCCTCTGTATAATGTCACCTGCTCTGAGATACTTGTCCTAGGTGTCCTCTGTATAATGTCACCTGCTCTGAGACACTTGTCCTAGGTGTCCTCTGTATAATGTCACCTGCTCTGAGACACTTATTCTAGGTGTCCTCTGTATAATGTCACCTGCTCTGAGACACTTATTCTAGGTGTCCTCTGTATAATGTCACCTGCTCTGAGACACTTGTCCTAGGTGTCCTCTGTATAATGTCACCTGCTCTGAGATACTTGTCCTAGGTGTCCTCTGTATAATGTCACCCTCTAGGCCAGGGTTCAGAATGTAGGGGATCAGTTGACCACAGACCAAGGGTTACTCTACAAGGTTTTATCTACTTTGGAACATGCACAGAACCTTAGCTACAACAATGTATCTCTAGGTGACCTCACCAGGGCCACTAGTGTCATAGGAGAGTATACCACCCGTAAGGAGAGGAGCCCGTCAATTTGGTAAATGTACAGTCCATCTCAGGACGTTCCCCGTCTTCCATTTGGAGAAGCTGGGCACCATTTTATTTTATAATGGGCAGCAAGCAGACCAGACGCACCTCCGGCTGCTCTGACCCAACATAAAAGCCCGGACAAGGTTACACCAGACGTCTTATTCCCTGTCACCCCGTGTATCTATGTTAATGAAATCCATTTGTCTGTATCTTGTGCCTCGATCTGTTCCAGATAAGATTCAATTTTCAGTAAATGGTGTTAAGGTCTGAGCTTTAAAAAGAGATCTTCCCACTGTAACAGCCATGGCTTCACGTCTCGCGTCCCGTGGGTGTCTGGGGAAGCGGAAGGCGATTCCTGGCCAGAAAGGGTTAAAGCTTTGTTTATTAAAAAGTCAAACTCTTTGGTGATTCCAAGTGACAGAAAACTATGGAAGAGGAGCCATCATCTGTGAAATGGAAGCGCCAGCCGCCAGCGCCAATCAGGCGGCACCCACAAGATCCCCAATTGGAAAGGTCAGACGTCTAGCAAGAAATTAAGGAAGAAATTAACTTTGGAGGCCTAAAAAAGAAAGCAAGTGAAAATGGGGACACTGTTTAGCTGAAAATGTATTCAAGGGTTGGGGGATCAAATAGAGATTAGAAAGGAAAATAGAAAAAAGAAGGTCCCCATTACACCCCTTCTTTCCCCCTTATTGGTGCCCTAGTTATAAAGTTTATAATAATTATGGGCCACATAACAGGATGCATCAATACAAAACACGTCCTAATATATCCTGTATATGTTATTCAGTTTCAGGTCATAGATATTTCGTTTGCAAGCTCACTACCCCTCCCTGTGAGCAGTGCAGCCAGCAAACAAAACTGCAACACATGACCTCAGGATAGTGGAGGAGGGAGGGGCACACACAGAGAGTGAGACAGTGATAGACAGTGACAGTGATACAAGAAGCAGCAAGTAAAACAAAGTCAAGCAAAGGCTGGACAAGGGAGCAGGGAGTATAGAGCACTGCTGCGGATGTATTTGCAGTTCATTTTTGCAAGCTGGACAACCCCTTTAAATATGACCCCCGCTCAGTGGCTGAATGTGACTAATGCATCTGGTCAGCAGAGGTGTGCGGGTCCCAACCCAGAGAGAGATCTGATCTGTACTTACAGTATGACAGGCTGGACAATCTATCGGTGCTATGAGGTTGCCCCAACAAACAATTGATGACAAGGTGCCCTGCCGCTGGGGCCCCCACCAACCAGCTAAGGTCTGCAGAGGAACCCGGCAGCAAGTGTTACATTTCTGGTCATCCAGAGTGAGTTATATTCTCTGTAGCTACTTGGGGGTTCCAATCTATTTACCCATAGGTTGACCTCACTTATTTTCCTTTCTCTGACCCCTGTTTTGTTTTATATTACGATTCTACATTCTGAAAACGATATCAAGAAATCTCAGCGTCCCAGGTGATCAGTGATGCCCCCCTTTTCCTCCTTCACCCTGTCCTGTAACTGGTTCTAAGACAACTGGCTGCAGCAGGAGCCTCCCCCCACCTACACAAACAGACACAAACACTTCCCTGAACACATTTCTCACTTAGGTATAGAGTTCCTTTCATATAAAAAGGGGACTACTGTAAAATTGGGAAGTATCTGGTCCCGCGCTAGTAAGTAGGGGGCCAAGCTCTGGGTCACAGGAGGTTCAGGTTACACCATACTAGGCAAATCTACTGTAGGTTCCCCAAAAACAAGATGCCCTCTGAGCTCCTGGGCCCGACAGAATACCCCCATATCTGCCAGGCTCTTTCATATTATACAGGTGACGTGAGCAGGTGTTTCTGCCCTATGTGTCACCTCCTGGGAAAGGGGCACG